>NC_084752.1:44178823-44233823 GCF_033978785.1 Entelurus aequoreus | reverse complement strand
TATATATATATATATGTATATATATATGTATATATATGTATGTATATATATGTATATATATATGTATGTATATATATATATATATATGTATATATATATGTATATATATATATATATATATATATATATATATATATATATATATATATATATATATATATGTATATATATATATATATATATATATATATATATATATATATATATTCATCTTTGAAAATTGTGAGTCGATTTAGATTCGGAATGAATAAGAATCGCGATTTGGATGTAAATCAATTTATATTCCCTCCAAATGATGGAATAAGTTACAGAATGGAGTAAATGTAGTATATTACTTTCTGGTCTCATTGGGGTTTGGGCCTATTTTAAAAACAACAACAACTGAGCTGAAATCATAAAGTTTCCTTAAACACACACAACATTGTGGGGCGACCACCTGTCAGTCTGCTTCGGAACACTGGGGGAAAAATCAAATAATCTTAATATTATTTTTGATGAGTTCAGCAGGTAGGACTGTCACCAGAGTGTAATGTTGACATGTGTCTATATCAGGGGTCACCAACCTTTTTGAAACCAAGAGCTACTTCGTGGGTAGTGATTAATGCGAAGGGCTACCAGTTTGATACACACTTAAATAAATTGCCAGAAATAGCCAATTTGCTCAATTTACCTTTAACTCTATGTTATTATTAATAATTAATGATATTTACACTTAATTGAGCGGTTTAAAAGAGGAGAAAACACGAAAAAAAAATTACAATTAATTTTGAAGCAGTTTATCTTCAATTTCGACTCTTTAAAATTCAAAATTCAACCGAAAAAAAGAAGAGAAAAACTTAAAAAAAGAATTTATGGAACATCATTAGTCATTTTACCTGATTAAGATTAATTTTAGAATTTTGATGACATGTTTTAAATAGGTTAAAATCCAATCTACACTTTGTTAGAATATATAACAAATTGGACCAAGCTATATTTCTAACAAAGACAAATCATTATTTCTTCTACATTTTCCAGAACAAAAATGTAAAAAGAAATTCAAAAGACTTTGAAATAAGATTTAAATTTGATTCTACAGATTTTCTAGATTTGCCAGAATAATTTTTTTGAATTTGAATCATAATAAGTTTGAAGAAATATTTTACAAATATTCTTCGTCGAAAAACAGAAGCTAAAATGAAGAATTAAATTAAAATTGATTTATTATTCTTTACGATAAAATTTTTTTTTTTACCTGAACATTGATTTAAATGGTCAGGAAAGAAGAGGAAGGAATTTAAAAGGTAAAAAGGTATGTGTTTAAAAATCCTAAAATAATTTTTAAGGTTGTATTTTTTCTCTAAAATTGTCTTTCTGAAAGTTATAAGAAGCAAAGTAAAAAAAATAATGAATTTATTTAAACAAGTGAAGACCAAGTCTTTAAAATATTTTCTTGGATTTTCAAATTCTATTTGAGTTTTGTCTCTCTTAGAATTAAAAATGTCGAGCAAAGCGAGACCAGCTTGCTAGTAAATAAATACAATTTAAAAAATCGAGGCAGCTCACTGGTAAGTGCTGCTATTTGAGCTATTTTTAGAACAGGCCAGCGGGCTACTCATCTGGTCCTTACGGGCTACCTGGTGCCCGCGGGCACCGCGTTGGTGACCCCTGGTCTATATTGATATTACATGTGATGATTGGTAGTTTGTGGTCCTCAACAACTGTCATGTCATGTCTCGGTGTTTGTTCAGGTCCTGCTCCTGGCAACCTGCACCGTGCAGAGTCTGTATCCAGACCAGGTGTGGCCAGAAGACCCACCACCATCAGGGTGCCCTCTCTGACAGGTGAGTCCAAGTAGACCCACCACCACCATCAGGGTGCCCTCTCTGACAGGTGAGTCCAAGTAGACCCACCACCACCATCAGGGTGCCCTCTCTGACAGGTGAGTCCAAGTAGACCCACCACCACCATCAGGGTGCCCTCTCTGACAGGTGAGTCCAAGTAGACCCACCACCACCATCAGGGTGCCCTCTCTGACAGGTGAGTCCAAGTAGACCCACCACCACCATCAGGGTGCCCTCTCTGACAGGTGAGTCCAAGTAGACCCACCACCACCATCAGGGTGCCCTCTCTGACAGGTGAGTCCAAGTAGACCCACCACCACCATCAGGGTGCCCTCTCTGACAGGTGAGTCCAAGTAGACCCACCACCACCACCACCATCAGGGTGCCCTCTCTGACAGGTGAGTCCAAGTAGACCCACCACCACCATCAGGGTGCCCTCTCTGACAGGTGAGTCCAAGTAGACCCACCACCACCATCAGGGTGCCCTCTCTGACAGGTGAGTCCAAGTAGACCCACCACCACCACCACCA
This sequence comes from Entelurus aequoreus, assembly GCF_033978785.1. NCBI lineage: Eukaryota > Metazoa > Chordata > Actinopteri > Syngnathiformes > Syngnathidae > Entelurus > Entelurus aequoreus. The sequence continues at coordinate 44,231,470 of NC_084752.1, read as the reverse complement.
TCAGGGTGCCCTCTCTGACAGGTGAGTCCAAGTAGACCCACCACCACCATCAGGGTGCCCTCTCTGACAGGTGAGTCCAAGTAGACCCACCACCACCATCAGGGTGCCCTCTCTGACAGGTGAGTCCAAGTAGACCCACCACCACCATCAGGGTGCCCTCTCTGACAGGTGAGTCCAAGTAGACCCACCACCACCATCAGGGTGCCCTCTCTGACAGGTGAGTCCAAGTAGACCCACCACCACCATCAGGGTGCCCTCTCTGACAGGTGAGTCCAAGTAGACCCACCACCACCACCACCATCAGGGTGCCCTCTCTGACAGGTGAGTCCAAGTAGACCCACCACCACCATCAGGGTGCCCTCTCTGACAGGTGAGTCCAAGTAGACCAACATGTTACAAACATCATCACTGCTCCAAGGCTGGGGGCCAAATCTGGCCAGGCAATGACACCATACTATTACTGGCCCCCAGGTCACTTTAGTACTGACTGTAGTATCACTACTGACTGTAGTAGACTGTCGTACTGACTGTAGTATTACTACTGACTGTAGTAGACTGTAGTACTGACTGTAGTATTACTACTGACTGTAGTAGACTGTCGTACTGACTGTAGTATTACTACTGACTGTAGTAGACTGTAGTACTGACTGTAGTATTACTACTGACTGTAGTAGACTGTAGTACTGACTGTAGTATTACTACTGACTGTAGTAGACTGTAGTACTGACTGTAGTATTACTACTGACTGTAGTAGACTGACGTACTGACTGTAGTATTACTACTGACTGTAGTATTACTACTGACTGTAGTAGACTGTAGTACTGACTGTAGTATTACTACTGACTGTAGTATTACTACTGACTGTAGTAGACTGACGTACTGACTGTAGTATTACTACTGTCTGTAGTATTACTACTGACTGTAGTAGACTGTAGTACTGACTGTAGTATTACTACTGACTGTAGTATTACTACTGACTGTAGTAGACTGTAGTACTGACTGTAGTATTACTACTGACTGTAGTAGACTGTAGTACTGACTGTAGTATTACTACTGACTAGTAGACTGTAGTACTGACTGTAGTATTACTACTGACTGTAGTATTACTACTGACTGTAGTAGACTGTAGTACTGACTGTAGTATTACTACTGACTGTAGTAGACTGACGTACTGACTGTAGTATTACTACTGACTAGTAGACTGTAGTACTGACTGTAGTATTACTACTGACTGTAGTATTACTACTGACTGTAGTAGACTGTAGTACTGACTGTAGTATTACTACTGACTGTAGTAGACTGTAGTACTGACTGTAGTATTACTACTGACTGTAGTAGACTGTAATACTGACTGTTGTACTGATTATAGTACTGACTGTAGTTCTTACTGTAGTACTGACTGTAGTAGGCTTTAGTACTGACTGTAGTATCACTACTGACTGTAGTAGCGTGTAGTACTGACTGTAGTATTACTACTGACTGTAGTAGACTGTAATACTGACTGTTGTACTGATTATAGTACTGACTGTAGTTCTAACTGTAGTGCTTGCTTTAGTACTGAGTGTAGTATCACTACTGACTGTAGTAGACTGTAGTACTGACTGTAGTATTACTACTGACTGTAGTAGACTATAATACTGACTGTTGTACTGATTATAGTACTGACTGTAGTTCTAACTGTAGTTCTTACTGTAGTACTGACTGTAGTAGGCTTTAGTACTGACTGTAGTATCACTACTGACTGTAGTAGACTGACGTACTGACTGTAGTATTACTACTGACTGTAGTAGACTGTAGTACTGACTGTAGTATTACTACTGACTGTAGTAGACTGTAATACTGACTATTGTACTGATTATAGTACTGACTGTAGTTCTTACTGTAGTACTGACTGTAGTAGGCTTTAGTACTGACTGTAGTATCACTACTGACTGTAGTAGACTGTAGTACTGACTGTAGTATTACTACTGACTGTAGTAGACTGTAATACTGACTGTTGTACTGATTATAGTACTGACTGTAGTTCTAACTGTAGTGCTTGCTTTAGTACTGACTGTAGTATCACTACTGACTGTAGTAGACTGTAGTACTGACTGTAGTATTACTACTGACTGTAGTAGACTGTAGTACTGACTGTTGTACTGATTATAGTACTGACTGTAGTTGTAACTGCAGTAGGCTTTAGTACTGACTGTAGTATTACTACTGACTGTAGTAGACTGTAGTACTGACTGTAGTTCTAACTGTAGTGCTTGCTTTAGTACTGACTGTAGTATCACTACTGACTGTAGTAGACTGTAGTACTGACTGTAGTATTACTACTGACTGTAGTAGACTGTAGTACTGACTGTTGTACTGATTATAGTACTGACTGTAGTTGTAACTGCAGTAGGCTTTACTACTGACTGTAGTATTACTACTTACAGTAGTAGACTAGTACTGTCTGTAGTATTACTACTGACTGTAGTAGACTGTAATACTGACTGTTCTGATTATAGTACTGACTGTAGTTCTAACTGTAGTTCTTACTATAGTACTGACTGTAGTATCACTACTGACTGTAGTAGACTGACGTACTGACTGTAGTATTACTACTGACTGTAGTAGACTGACGTACTGACTGTAGTATTACTACTGACTGTAGTAGACTGTAGTACTGACTGTTGTACTGATTATAGTACTGACTGTAGTTCTAACTGTAGTTATTACTGTAGTACTGACTGTAGTAGGCTTTAGTACTGACTGTAGTATTACTACTGACTGTAGTATTACTACTGACTGTAGTATTACTACTTACAGTAGTAGACTAGTACTGTCTGTAGTATTACTACTGACTGTAGTAGACTGTAATACTGACTGTTCTGATTATAGTACTGACTGTAGTTCTAACTGTAGTTCTTACTATAGTACTGACTGTAGTAGGCTTTAGTACTGACTGTAGTATCACTACTGACTGTAGTAGACTGATGTACTGACTGTAGTATTACTACTGACTGTAGTAGACTGTAGTACTGACTGTAGTATTAGTACTGACTGTAGTAGACTGTAATACTGACTGTAGTACTGATTATAGTACTGACTGTAGTTCTAACTGTAGTTCTAACTGTAGTTCTTACTGTAGTACTGACTGTAGTAGGCTTTAGTACTGACTGTAGTATCACTACTGACTGTAGTAGACTGTAGTACTGACTGTAGTATTACTACTGACTGTAGTAGACTGTAATACTGACTGTTGTACTGATTATAGTACTGACTGTAGTTCTAACTGTAGTTCTTGCTTTAGTACTGACTGTAGTATCACTACTGACTGTAGTAGACTGTAGTACTGACTGTAGTATTACTACTGACTGTAGTAGACTGTAATACTGACTGTTGTACTGATTATAGTACTGATTGTAGTTCTAACTGTAGTTCTTACTGTAGTACTGACTGTAGTAGGCTTTAGTACTGACTGTAGTATCACTACTGACTGTAGTAGACTGTAGTACTGACTGTAGTATTACTACTGACTGTAGTAGACTGTAATACTGACTGTTGTACTGATTATAGTACTGACTGTAGTTGTAACTGCAGTAGGCTTTAGTACTGACTGTAGTATTACTACTGACAATAGTAGACTGTAGTACTGTTTGTAGTATTACTACTGACTGTAGTAGACTGTAATACTGACTGTTGTACTGATTATAGTACTGACTGAAGTTCTAACTGTAGTTCTTACTGTAGTACTGACTGTAGTAGGCTTTAGTACTGACTGTAGTATTACTACTGACTGTAGTAGACTGACGTACTGACTGTAGTTGTAACTGCAGTAGGCTTTAGTACTGACTGTAGTATTACTACTGACAATAGTAGACTGTAGTACTGAGTGTAGTATTACTACTGACTGTAGTAGACTGTAATACTGACTGTTGTACTGATTATAGTACTGAATGTAGTTCTAACTGTAGTTCTTACTGTAGTACTGACTGTAGTAGGCTTTAGTACTGACTGTAGTATTACTGCTGACTGTAGTACTGACTGTAGTATTACTACTGACTGTAGTAGACTGTAGTACTGACTGTAGTATTACTACTGACTGTAGTAGACTGTAATACTGACTGTTGTACTGATTATAGTACTGACTGTAGTTGTAAGTGCAGTAGACTGTAGTACTGAGTGTAGTATTACAACTGACTGTAGTAGACTGTAGTACTGATTGTAGTAGAGTGTAGTATTACTACTGACTGTAGTAGACTGTAGTACTGACTGTAGTTGTAAGTGCAGTAGACTGTAGTACTGAGTGTAGTATTACAACTGACTGTAGTAGACTGTAGTACTGATTGTAGTAGAGTGTAGTATTACTACTGACTGTAGTAGACTGTAGTACTGAGTGTAGTATTACCACTGACTGTAGTATTTCTTGTCAGAGAGCCTGCAGGGTAACGCTCCTCCACTTCCTGCCCAGAGGCCCGTAGGCTCCCTAACTTCCCCAAGCGTCCCCAAACAGAAGTCCTTACCCAGCATGCCTGTGCAGGTGAGTCAACATGGCCGACTGCTGTTGCTAGGTTACCAGCCTGGTGTGCGCTTCCTCCGCAGGCATCTTTCACCGACAAGTACGCCGCGTCGCCGCCAACTCGGTAAGTAAACACGCCGACCTCGTGATGCGTTCCCACAAAAACTGCAAACTGCGTTCCAGGGCGCAAAGTCTACGAAAAACCCCGCCGCCGCGCCCACCTCCGGCCAAACCCGGACCAGGACGACCCCCGCCGCCTAAGACCCAAACGCAAAAACCCTCCAGGCGAATACCCATGCTGCCCCCGAGACCCACCCCGGGCCAGCGTCTCTACAACAAGTACACGGTGAGGGTTTGGTTCCCGTGGCACACCTCACACCTTTTCTGTGTTCCTGTGCTGTGCTTCACCTTTTCTGTGTTCCTGTGCTGTGCTTCACCTTTTCTGTGTTCCTGTGCTGTGCTTCACCTTTTCTGTGTTCCTGTGCTGTGCTTCACCTTTTCTGTGTCCCTGTGCTGTGCTTCACCTTTTCTGTGTTCCTGTGCTGTGCTTCACATTTTCTGTGTTCCTGTGCTGTGCTTCACCTTTTCTGTGTTCCTGTGCTGTGCTTCACCTTTTCTGTGTTCCTGTGTTGTGCTTCACCTTTTCTGTGTTCCTGTGCTGTGCTTCACCTTTTCTGTGTTCCTGTGCTGTGCTTCACCTTTTCTGTGTTCCTGTGCTGTGCTTCACCTTTTCTGTGTTCCTGTGCTGTGCTTCACCTTTTCTGTGTTCCCGTGCTGTGCTTCACCTTTTCTGTGTTCCTGTGCTGTGCTTCACCTTTTCTGTGTCCCTGTGCTGTGCTTCACCTTTTCTGTGTTCCTGTGCTGTGCTTCACCTTTTCTGTGTTCCTGTGCTGTGCTTCACCTTTTCTGTGTCCCTGTGCTGTGCTTCACCTTTTCTGTGTCCCTGTGCTGTGCTTCACCTTTTCTGTGTCCCTGTGCTGTGCTTCACCTTTTCTGTGTTCCCGTGCTGTGCTTCACCTTTTCTGTGTCCCTGCCACAGCTTCAACTGCCTCATGGGATCGCCGCCTCGGATTTCGGCGGCGACGCCGCAGGAGAACTGTCCTTCCAGGTGGGAAAAACTGAATGTAGAACCAAGGAAAACCAGGCGCAGGAACGTTTATCCACACAATTGCTAGGATTTCCTGTTCCTGGTCACGACTCTTGTTGCTAGGCAGATTTTACGGGGCTTGATGTGAACTGCCCAGAACACTATAGAAAATGGAATTGGGCCGCTCCCAGTCTGTGGAACGCTCTCCCTGACCACCTGAGGGCACCACAGACTGTGGATGCTTTTAAAAAAGGCTTAAAAACCCTTATTTTTAAAAAAAGCCTTCTTTAAGATATATGCATACTAGTTTTAGTTATTTGGCTGTTCTAGTTTTTATTTTTATTTATTTTTTATTATCTTTTTATTATTATTATTATTATTTATTTATTTTTAATACACTGTAGCACTTTGAAGTTGTTTACGCAATGTGAAATGCTTTTTACAAATAAAATCTATTATTATTATTATTAATTGCACCAGTTTTGTACTGTGAGCTAACTAAGATCTCGTCAAATAGAGGATCTTTGACTAGCATTTTTCTGGTTGGTCTTTAAAAGCATATAGAGGATCTTTGATTACCTTTTCACACAGTAGGTTCTTAAAATTGCCAAAACACTCCTGTCGTATAGGGCAGTGATTCTTAAACTCGTGGTACGCCAAATAAGCACTTAAATATGCAAACACAGTGTTACTGTTCAAACTGTGATTAAATATACCGTTATTGTTAAATAAAACCTCTGCCTTGTTTTTTTAATTAATACTTAGTCCTACTACGCTACGGTATTTGAATGTTGGTCATTCTGGTGGTACTTGGAGAGCCAAGGGTTTTCTGAGGTGGTACTTGGTGGAAAAAGGTTTGAAAACCACTGAAATACAGGATCTTTGACTAGCATGTTTTAAATTCGGTTTGTAAAAGCAACATGTCGTATAGAGGATCTTTGATTACCCTTTTCACAGTAGGTTCTAAAAAATTGTCAAATAGAGCAGTGCTTCTCAAACTAGTGGTACGCCTAAGAATCACTGAATTAAATATGCAAACACAGTGTTACTGTTCAAACTGTGTGTAATGTTACAGAACTAATAAATATACTTGTTAAATGAAACCTCTGCCCTTGTTTGAACAAATACTTAGTCCTACTACGCTACTGTATTTCAATGTTGGTCATTCTGGTGGTACTTGGAGAGCCAAGGGTTTTCTGAGGTGGTACTTGGTGGAAAAAAAGTTTGAGAACCACTGATATACAGGATCTTTGACTAGCATGTTTTAAATTCGGTCTTTAAAAGCAAAATGTCATATAGAGGATATTTGACGAGCCTTTTCACAGTAAGTAGATTCTTAAAAACGGCATAACTCTCCTATTTTTCGACTAGCATTTTTGTGTTCAGTAGAGCCCTCCTGTCATATACAGGATCTTTGAGTAGCTTTTTTTTTCAGTCGTGAGTTTTGCACTCTTGTCACTTGGGGAATTTCCTCAATAAATGCAGTTTTTATGATGGTCTTCTGTATTTAGTGTCAAATGTATGTTTTGTTGCGTTGACCAGCATTCCTCCAATGGGGAATTCAAATTGCTAGTCTCTCCCAGATTCTTTTTATGGCAATAAGCTGATGTTTATATTCAATCAACAGGCAGCAGTTGGTATTTTGTGGTTTATTCTCCAAGCTTAGAGGACAAACTGAGACCAATCCAGCACACCAGCGTTCCCCAGCCCGGTCCAGATCGGTCTCCCCTCAAACCCCCGGAAGTCCCGTGATCTTCCCTCTGTCCCTCGCCCCCACTCGCTTTGTTTAGAGTACTCCGAGTTATCTCTACTCTGACACATTCCAATCCAGAAGGCCAACACCTTACTATGAGACACTAAAGAAGGAAGAATACTAGCTATTCTTTATATGACTATAGGAGTTTAGAAAGAAGTAACACTTAAATATGGATATGATTCTGATCTGCTTCCAACAGTCTGAAGGTAAAAGAGTGCCACCTGCAGGATGTGGTGGGGCACTGCCCCTAGCTACGTATGTCTGCACAATGACATTCTGCTTGTTGCCGCAGAAAAACCAAGTTGTGCTCCTGCTGGACGAGGTCAACCAGGACACGTTCCAGTGCCAAGTGGGAAACGCCCGAGGTCACGTCCACAAGTCTCGCCTGCAAGTCATCACGCCGCTGCACGCCGACTTCCACGTGACGCCGTCGCAGGTGACCGATGCAAAACTCGACTTTGACCTTTCATGCATTTTGAACGAGTGAAGTTGTTGTTTGCAGGCTTCAAATGTGCTGAAGGTTCAAGCCCTGCATGACTTCACGCCAGGTCAGCATCTTTTCTTCATCTTTCAGAACGCCTAAGATTGCAGTGTTATGATAGCATGCCAGCTAATTAACTAAATGTACTGTTATCACATAAATACCTTATCATATTATTTCAAATATATTAATAGTAACAAATAATGCTATTATTTAAAAATGTATCAATAAAAGAAAAATGGAATACATTTTGATATACTGTGTACAATATTATTTAAAATATATTAATATTAATAAATACTAAATTTATTATTAAAAAATAATAAAATAAAAACAAACATTTATTTAAAAAAAGAATAACTAAATACATTTTGAAATGTTTTATAGATTATGTATTATTTGTTAATAGAAATATATTATTTAGTAATGAATATAAATAACATAAATAGTAACATTTATAAAATATATTTAGGATAACATTTATAAAAATATTTGAAAAATGAAATACATTTTGAAATGTTTATACAATATAATATGTTAGTAATAATAAATCATAAACATTAAAAAAATTAAATGCATATTGAAATATTTTATAGAATATTATTTACAATATAATACAAAAAAATAATTATATTATTTAGTAATGAATATAATTAATATTAATAACATAGTATGTAAATAACAAATAGTAACATTTATAAAAAGTATTTACAACATCTATACAAAAACATTTGTAAAAAATATTGAAAAAATGGAATAAATATTGAAATGTTTTATACAATATCATTTATAATATATTAGTAATAATAAATCAAACATTTTAAAAATTAAATATATTTTGAAATAACAAATCATAAACATTAACTAAATTAAATGCATAATGAAAGATTTTATAGAATATTATTTACAATATAATACAAAACAATTATTATATTATTTAGTAATGAATATAATTAATACCAATTTAAAAAATTAACACATTTTGAAATATTTTATAGAATATTATTCACAATTTATTATTAACAATAAAACATATTTGGAAATATACATAAATGATATTGATAACAAATATTCATACAAATAATTTATACCATTTAATTATTTTTTAATATTTTTTAACATAATTACAAAATAATAATATTTAAATAAAACTATTATTTTGAAATACACATCAATAAAATACAAATTATATACATTTTGTAATATTTTACAGAATATTGTTTACAATAGAAGAATTATAACAATTACAATAAAATATTAAAAACGCCCGCCTACCGCCTGAATGCAGCTGAGATTCGGGCGACCCCAAAATGGACCAGTGGCAGAAAATGGATGGATGGATATTATTAAAAACAATAATAAACAAACTATTTTACTTCTATATAAGTACCTAGAAAAGTATTGTATAAAAGTCATATATTGCTGTTTGATGAAGGCTTCTTTTCCTCAGAGGGTGAAGGAGAGCTGGCTCTGCAGGCAGGAGACATCATCAGCAGGGTGGAGAAGGTGGACAGTGAATGGTACAGAGGCTGCCTGCACAACTCCACTGGATTCTTCCCTGTCAGCTTCGTACAAGTACTGGTGAGATGGACTTTCACCTCAGTATTTACACTATGAACATCATTCTGCACTATAAACATCATTCTGCACTATAAACATCATTCTGCACTATAAACATCATTCTGCACTATAAACATCATTCTGCACTATAAACATCATTCTGCACTATAAACATCATTCTGCACTATAAACATCATTCTGCACTATAAACATCATTCTGCACTATAAACATCATTCTGCACTATAAACATCATTCTACACTATAAACATCATTCTACACTATAAACATCATTCTACACTATAAACATCATTCTACACTATAAACATCATTCTGCACTATAAACATCATTCTGCACTATAAACATCATTCTGCACTATAAACATCATTCTACACTATAAACATCATTCTGCACTATAAACATCATTCTGCACTATAAACATCATTCTACATTATAAACATCATTCTACATTATAAACATCATTCTGCACTATAAACATCATTCTACACTATAAACATCATTCTACATTATAAACATCATTCTACATTATAAACATCATTCTGCACTATAAACATCATTCTACACTATAAACATCATTCTGCACTATAAACATCATTCTACACTATAAACATCATTCTACACTATAAACATCATTCTGCACTATAAACATCATTCTACACTATAAACATCATTCTACACTATAAACATCATTCTACATTATAAACATCATTCTACATTATAAACATCATTCTACACTATAAACATCATTCTGCACTATAAACATCATTTACACTATAAACATCATTCTACACTATAAACATCATTCTACACTATAAACATCATTCTGCACTATAAACATCATTCTGCACTATAAACATCACGTTTGATGTTTGATCACATCATCTTTTTGTCCAATCAGTCGGAGGCCTCGTCTGAAAGGAAACCAGAAGTAAAAGTCAGGTGGGTTCCTTGCATCTCTGCCACAAACAGACTACCTTTAATAATAATAATAACAATAATATTAGTAATAATAATAATAATAATTATTATTATAATAGTAATAATAATAACAATAATAATAATAATTATAATAATAAAGATAATAACAATAGCAATAATAATAATAACAATAATAATAATAATTATTATTATTATTATAATAGTAACATTAACAATAACAATATTTATAATAATAATAATAGTTGTTATTATGATAATAGTAATAATAACAATAATATTTATAATAATAATTGTTAATATAATAATAATAATAATATACATAATCATAAAGCCAGGTTCCTTGCATCTCAACCACAAGCAGACTACCTTTAATAATAATAATAATAATAACAATTATTATTATTATAATATTAATAGTAATAACAATAATAACAGCAATAATAATAATAATAATTATTATTATAATAATAGTAATGATAATAACAATAATAATTATAATAATAATAAAAATAAACATAATAAGCAAAGTCAGGTAGGTTCCTTGCGTCGGCGCCACAATAACAATAATTATCATAATAGTAATAATAACAAAAATCATTATTATTATAATAATAGTAATGATAATAACAATAATAATTATAATAATAATACAGATAATAATTAATATTATTATTATAATAATAGTAATCATTATTATAATTATAATACTAAAAAATAGTAATAATAACAACAATAATAATTATTTCAATAATAATAACAATAATAATTATTATTATTACAATAAAATAATAACAATAATAATTATAAATATAATAATAATAACAATAGCAGCAATAATAATAACAACAATAATAATAATCACTATTATTATATTCTAAAAATAACCATAATAATAATAATGTCCTTCAAGTGGTCCAAGATGCGTGGCCAGGTTTGACTTTGAGGGCGGGAGCAGCGAGGAGTTGACCTTCTCAGAGGGCGACGTGATCCAGCTGAAGGAGTACTTGGACCAGGAGTGGGCCAGAGGACAGATGGGCGGCCATACTGGAATATTCCCTCTCAACTTTGTCCAAGTCCTGGAACATCTCCCACAGCAGCACCGAGTCCTGGAACATCTCCCACAGCAGACTACAAGGATAGCACTTCCTGGTGAGACTTTTAGCAACAACCATTGTGTATCAATCACTTGCCTCCTCAACAAATCTGCCTAGCAACAAGTGACTGGCACTGGTGGTGCCCTCAGTCTTTTTTCGGGTAACATGTGTTTTCTAACACATGGCTACAAATTGCCACAAAAAGAAAACACATGATAACGTCAACTGTTGCCTTAGCTGTGGACACTACTGTATTATACTCCACAGTCTCCACTTAGCTGTAACAGCCCTCAGTCTCCTCCTAAATTAAATTATTCTTATAATACAGTGACCTACATGGCTAGAAAGGGCAAACAATAACACAGATGCTAATGTTAACTGTTGCCTTAGCTGTGGACACTATTGTATTATACTCCAGAGTCTCCACTTCGCTGTAGCGGCCCTCAGTCTCCTCTTGAATCTAATGAGTATTATAATACAGTAGCCTGCATGGCTGGATAGGACAAAAATTAAAACACTTGCTAATGTTAGCTGTTGCCTGGACGCTGCAGTATGATACTCCAGTCTTCTAATACATGAGTGAAAAGGACACACTACATAAATACACACGCTAACATGACATGGTCTCCACCCGGGTGCCCTCAGTGTCCTCTTGGATAAAATGTTGCATTTATTAGTCGTACAACAGCACTTTTAATAACGTGAGTGTGTCATTTGAACCACAGGCATGGCGGATCCTCCCCGAGCAGAAGCGGTCCAACCGGCTCAGGTAGCCAACTTTGACATCAGCCAGGAGTGGAGCAGCGGGCGACACAATGGCAGAGAAGGCATCTTTCCCACAGCGTTTATGGAGAGAATAAAGACGGGTATGATGCTCCATTAAGGAACCCTGTTTTCCTACTTTTTTACTTGGACAGTGAACTCAGCACCACCATGCTTTGCTGGAGTCTAATGGTGGGTTCATGCAGGGTTCCTGGGTGAGCAGTCTGAAGGTGACGGTGGCGTGCAGGGCAAGGCCATGTATGACTTCACCGCCGACTGTGATGAGGAGCTGTCCATGCAGGTTAGTATCATGATATCATCTCCGTATCACGCTACAAGTTTTGTATCGGTCCATATCCAGAATCGTGTACAAAAAATCATCTATTAGACCAGTTTTCATCCCACCGGAACTGTTCCGAGTATCATGATCGTTTGGTTCCCCAAAAGTATTTGTCCATAATATCCCGGATTACCCAGAATTCCTGGTTATCGGGACATTTTGCCTATTGAAAATGAATGGGCCCCAGAATTCTTGGTTTTCCAAAGCCCTGTTTTCACCTCATCCTGGAAAGTTTTCAATCAAAAATATTCCTTGTAGTTGGGACAACAAATGCTCCTATTTTTTACATACAAATTCCCGGTATTGATCTGTTACTACGTTTTTCAACCGATTACAAAAATTCTAACACCAAACCATTCTTACCATTTAGGACAATTGTACTACCGTATTTTTCGGAGTATAAGTCGCACCAGCCGAAAATGCATAATAAAGAAGGAAAAAACATGAGTCGCATTTTTGGGGGAAATTTATTTGATAAAAGCCAACACCAGACATTTGAAAGGCAATTTAAAATGTCTAAAGAATAGTGAACAAGCTGAATAAGTGTACGTTATATGAGGCATAAATAACCAACTTGTATGTTAACGTAACATATTATGGTAAGAGTCATTCAAATAACTATAACATATAGAACATGCTATACGTTTACCAAATAATCTGTCACTCCTAATCGCATACGTCTAGTCTCTTACGTGAATGAGATCAATATCATTTGATATTTTACGGTAAAGTGTTAATCATTTCACACAAGTCGCACCCCCAGCCAAACTATGAAAAAAACTGCGACTTATAGGCCGAAAAATACAGTAGTATCAATATTTTCAAAGATTCACTGTTTTCCCTAAATTTCCAGGAAATTCCCATTCAAATGGATGAAAGTCAGTTCTACAATGCCCCAAAATCTTGCGACATTTCAACCATCCACTCACACTACTCTTCTGATACTTTATCTACTGCAAAACATGTTTTCCCTTTCCCAAAATTCCCATTGACAATGAATGAAAATCCACTGCAGTCTTTTTCATGCAACTAACTTACGCTTTGTTCCGACTAACAAAACGTTTTATCAAACGATGTGGATTACATGTCTATGTGGTCCTAGTTAGTAAAACTCCTTGTCCTGTGTTGCAGGTTGGAGATGTGATAGACAACCTGGAGGTCCTTGATGATGACTGGTTCCTGGGTGACTTGAGGGGGAGACGGGCCTTGGTACCCAGAACTTACGTTCAAGTTATCTGAGAGCTCTTAATGACGTGCGGTATTTGAATACTAACCTTAGTCTTTGTATTTGTGAGCAATAGATGTATAATAAAATGGTAAAACAGCACCATCTAGTGGCCTCTCTGTACTGTACAACACCTGCTCACACAGATAAAACAGGCAGAAAGTTTTGTCATTTACATTTTTTATTCAATGTGTGTTTAGACCGTCTCCTGGATAGGAGGCTCGTATCCATCAGCCCTCTCCACTTTAGCTCCAGTGTCGTCTGTGGCTGCTGCTTTGGCGGGGCCGCTGGACCAGCCCTCGCCGTGGAGCTCCATCAGTTTGCCCACTGCAGGACGCCATGAGACGGGACAATGAAAAACACTCTCCAACAAACATGTGTTAGAAGGGATGGAGTCATCACTTACATTCAAACTTGGGCTTCTTCAGCATCTTCACCTTGCGGACGTAGACGTCGTGCAGAGGGTAGATGGACTGGCACGCCTTCTCGATGTCCTTGCCAACGCTGTCAGGGATCCTGCAGCACGACAAGAAGGTCGGTGGTGAGCAGGTGATCCACGTTGAGGAGACTTGAGTGCACTTACAGCTTGTTGACCACTTCCTTCAGGTCGTTGGTCTGCACCTCGCGGGTCATGATCTCCATCATCTTCTTGCGGATCTGCCGCACCTGCTGGTGCTGAGCATAGGAGGTCTTCCTGATCTGGTTGGTGCGCTTCTTGGTGAAACCTACGCAGAAGAGACGCAGCAGGTAGCCGTCGGTGGTCTTCACGTCCACGTGGGCCTCGATCATGGTCTGGAGGACGGAGGGGAGATCAACATTAAGACTTTAACTCTGGTAAGTTATTTAGAGGTGGGGGGATCATCCAATTTTAGATGCATCACAATTCAGGCATGGATGATTAAGCATGGATTAGTAAATGTCAATCTATTTATTGTTAATAAAATAATGCAGACAGTTGTAAAATGTGTGACTGCCGTGAACCACCTCAGATCTGACCTATTATAGGGCACTTTAATAAATGTAACAATTAATTTAACTTGTTTTTTTTTAATTGAAAGTGATACAAGCTTATTTAGTGAAACAAAAAGAAATGTAAAACTGCATCAATACACAAATTGAAGATTCATCAATCGATTTTTAATGGAATCGTGAGGTGGCCAAAGATTCTCACCTAGTATTAATATTGAGCAAGTATGACATTTACTCAGCTGCAACTAGTCTCCACTAGGCTTAAGCTGCCCTCAAACAACATGGCAGAACAATACTAACTATGTTAGCTACCTCTTTGTTTACAATGCATTTTTTCTGCTGATCTACTCTATTTTATGTTGCAGCTGTTACATACATTGTACATGGTCATTTGGATTTGTTATGCAATATAACGTATGTAATATTTGTTAAATATTACTTATGTTATATTGCTACTATGGTAATTTTTTGGTCTACTTTATACCTTTTCTTCTTGTGGCCTTGCGTGCATTATCATTTGTAAAGGAGCAGAACAATTTCCCTTGTGCATCATTAAAGTTAGTCTAAGTCTCTACCACAGAGAGACATTTATATAAATTGTACATTTGACAGCTGTACACCTCAAAGAGTCCTAGAACTTGGTACTTAACACATGCTAGTCAACATGCCTAAAATGTTCGGTGGTGGGTCAGGAAATAGGATGGACATGAGCACATGCATCATCCCAAACAATGCTACTTGCAGTTTTAATATTTTCAAACAAAACTTTTCATCAAACAATTCCAAAATATACTTTGTATCTTTTATTAATTTAAGTCCAGCAGGAGCCTAAATTGTTACTCGTGTGTATTTTAGGTTACATGCATTAAAAAACATTTTATTAGAATACATATTTGGGTTAAAACCATTAAACAACTATTTATATTATACAGTTAATTTTTTTCTTTTCTTTCCTTTTTTCAAGTATTGTATTTGTAGGTCTTAATTGCTTTGTACATTTCTAATAGAAGTATTGTAAAACTGGGATTGGGTTGGAGTTGCTCTATTTTTAGATTAACATTCTGGGATTTTTGTAAATATATATTTTTATATTTCATATGTCACGTTTCACCAGACATAAAAAATTGGGGGGTACACCAACATTAGCCGCCAGATGGCAGTAGAGTGCTGAATATCTTAAAATGTGATTTGTGGCAAATCAGACTACAGCGTCAGTTGCTATAGAGTGGCGCTTTCCATCATTTTCCGCAGACTGCATTGCAAAATGCTTAACCCCCTCTTCCTCTTACGCAAGAGCCACCCAGGAACGGGGCCATATGAATCCCTTCCCAACTGTACGTCAGCAGCCAAAAGGAGCCTTTCGAAACTGTTTTATAACCGTATAAACCAAATGATAAACTATTGTGTTGAATGGAATCATCACCCCGACAATCCAATGGTAAGGCGCCCAAAGAAGTCTTACCTGCCACTTCTTGACCATGGAGCACATTTTGTCGCGGGTCAGGTCCATGCCGTGGAAGTTGGTCAGACAGTTCTTGCCCTGGATGTCCTCCGTGATCAACTTGAATTTGCGGAAGGCAACCTCGTCGTTCTGGAGGTCAGCGAGGCTCACCTCGAACACACGACCCTTCAGACCGTCTGAAGCGATTCCTAGGAAATCAGGATGACACGGTCGTTAAAAATAGGGAACTGGGGGAGGGGATTATTCACAGTTCCAAATACCAGTCTTTGGCACAAAACTTTTGGCCTTCTGTTAGAAAGCTGAAGATGAAGAACTTCACCTTTCAGCACGACAATGACCCAAAGCACACATCTAAATCCACGGCTTCATCAGAATAAGCTTGAGGCTTACTAAAAAAAAACAACTGTCTATGGTCTGTAGTACCAAAATACATTTTAGTAAGAGTGCTGATTTTAAGGAATGAACAAAACATTCTCATCACCATGACAGAGTCAATAAATTGTCAGCAAAATGTTCTCATCTGAACATTAACCGAGAAAAACACTGGATCTTGTTGGAAGCGCGAAGTATGCGATGTTATGCCCTGTTTGGGTATAACAATTTGTTGGCTGCCACTCGATGTCATTTTTATCACCACCACTGGAATACGTTATATTTCATTAGTTCTCTAAACTTTAAAATATAATTGACACAAATAAGCACAGCATCGAGCAGTGGAAACATGGGTTTATTTACTATAAAGTTTGTATTTTTAATTGTTGGAATGAAAGTTGTTTTGGTAGCATCTAAATTAGCATGTCGTGATATTTTGTACTGGGATCACGTCTGCGGCGAGTAGATGTGCAGAGGGTTGAAACAGCGTTTGTCAGTTCTGCTAACAAGGTTTATTTTGCTAGTTATTGTGTTCAAACACGAGTTGTTTAAAGGCCTACTGAAATGAATTTTTTTTATTTAAACGGGGATAGCAGATCCATTCTATGTGTCATACTTGATCATTTTGCGATATTGCCATATTTTTGCTGAAAGGATTTAGTATAGAACGTCAATAAAGTTCGCAACTTTTGGTCTCTGATAAAAAAAACCTTGCCCCTACCGGAAGTAGCGTGACGTTGTCAGTTGTTCACTCCCTCATATTTTCCTATTGTTTTCAACGCAGCTAGAGCTATTCGGACCGTGAAAGTGACGATTACCCCATTAATTTGAGCGAGGATGAAAGATTTGTAGATGAGAAACGCTAGAGTGACGGACTAGAATGCAGTGAAATACATGTTTTTTTTCGCTCTGACCGTAACTTAGATACAAGATGACTCATTGGATTCCACACTCTCTCCTTTTTCTATTGTGGATCACTGATTTGTATTTTAAACCACCTCGGATACTATATCCTCTTGAAAATGAGAGTCGAGAACGCGAAATGGACATTACAGTGCCTTTTATCTCCACGACAATACATCGACGAAGCTCTTAAGCATCTTTAGCATGAGCTAACGTGATAGCATCTGTCTCAAATGCAGATAGAAACAAAATAAATAAATCCCTGACTGGAAGGATAGACAGAATATCGACAATACTATTAAACCATGTACATGTAACTACACGGTTAATAGATCTCAGCCTGGCAAAGCTTAACAATGCTGTTGCTAACGACGCTAAGGCTAACTTAGCAACCGGAGCTCACAGAGCTATGATAAAAACATTAGCGCTCCACCTACGCCAGCCAGCCCTCATCTGCTTTGCTCAGCAACACCCGTGCTCACCTGCGTTCCAGCGATTGACGGCGCGACGAAGGACTTCACCAGATCATCCGTGCGGTGGGTCTGCTAGCATCGGCTAGGCGTCTGCTAGCATCGGCTAGGCGTCTGCTAGCATCGGCTAGGCGTCTGCTAGCATCGGCTAGGCGTCTGCTAGCATCGGCTAGGCGTCTGCTATCCGAGTAAGTCCTTGTGTTGCTATAGCCACCTACAACGTTCTTTGCAGCCTCCATTGTTCATTAAACAAATTGCAAAAGATTCACCAACACAGATGTCCAGAATACTGTGGAATTATGAAATGAAAACAGAGATTTTTGGATTGTATTCAATGGAGAAGGCATACCTCTGTTCCTCGGGCTACGTCACGCGCATATGTCATCCTTCGAAGGCTTTTTCAACCGGAAGTGTGGCGGAAAATTTAAAATTGCACTTTATAAGTTAACCCGGCCGTATTGGCATGTGTTACAATGTTAAGATTTCATCATTGATATATAAACTATCAGACTGCGTGGTCGGTAGTAGTGGCTTTCAGTTGGCCTTTAATGTTCACAAAATATTGTTTTTCATGGGAAAAATGAGGTGGATAGTAAGTTTAGTGTGTTCTTTCAGATTTCAATACGTCAGGGACGCAGGACGCGTACTTAGCAACATTACTGATGTAGTTTTGTTGCAAGACAAAAAGTTAAATACTGATATACGTCAAAATGACAAATATCATACAGATAATCGGTCGATCTCTAATCCTCAAATCTAATGATTAGTGTATTAGTACAACTCCACATACCCTTTTACTACACTTAAGGTACCAGAGGTGTTATACAAAAACAGACTTACTGGTTCCCTGAGTCCTGGTGACCAAGGTCTTGCCAATATTGCGGATGTTGAACATGGCTGGTGCCTTGACATCGTACCAGTCCTTCTTGGAGAAAGGGTCCACACTGCAAGAAAGAGACAAAAAGCTTTAGGGGCAGTCACCATTCAAAACATGACTCACGCAACCAGGGATGTATGGTATAAAGTACAGCAGTATAAATGTATTCAATCAAAAATATCTGTACTTTTGTATTGGTCATGATGGCATGCCATGATGACACTGCTGGAAATGTAAGCCAAGGCGCTTGTAAGTCAACACACACACACAGAGCACTTACAAGCAGTAACAGTGTGGAGACAGTCGATGTATTTATATAACTAACATTAAGGTGATACTATAAACACTGAAGAGCTGCTCTGCAAGTGGTGCTATAAATTAGAGCTAGCTAGCAGCTAACGTCCCTCAACAGTGTTTTAGCTACTTCTAAATCACCAATCCTCGCCTCCATTGCGACAAATTAACGGTTTCTTTCAATGATCATTCATGCAGGACGAAGAATAGTTGCATGCTTCATTACATACCGTAGGAGGATACAATAGTTAACAGCTAGAAACAAGCTAGCACTCCTGAATGTAAACAAATGGGTGTATAAATATCGACTAACAATACCAGGTCCAAAACTTTTAAATAGTCAATACTACAATAATTACATCAATATTATTTTTAAACAAAATTCTTTGTTTTGTTTCACGAAATATGTACGATCCTATAACTACTTGGTATTATATCCATACCCAAATTTGAACTATGACCCACAACTGTTTGCTTGCTTACTAGTAAAAGAGCAGTTATCTAATATGTTTACTATATTATTTAATACTATCATTGATTACAATAAAAAATGTATGTTAAATGTCTCGTAAGATTTTATAAGATTTTGTGGTCCCCTTTATTCTGAAAAGTATCGAAACACATGTTGGTACCAAAATATTAATATCAGGACAACAGTGCAAGCAACTTAAGTGTTAGAATGTTGACTATCTAGTAAAGGGTTAGGTATGCAGTGACGGCCAAGTTAGCCACAGTAAATATGTTATACACGCAACACCTCCACTGTATGGATATTATTGGCAGTTATTTAACGTTTCTTTTAAAGGCTGGTCGTTAACGTGACACTGGCTAGCATGTCATAGCTAACGAAGATGTCAAAACTTAGTGCGACTCACATGAGATAAAACTGCAGGTAGGACAATACGAGTTATTCAAATTAATATGAAGTTATAAGGCCATACTATATAAATAATGCCGTTAGGGGTGCTAAAAGGAAGCATCAGGGTTAGCAACGCCGAGGCCGGTGCGAGGCCAGAGCAATCCGCTGAAAATCCCAATCATCCTTCATCGTTTGCGTACGTTAAATGCACCGGTGTAAATAGGACACACTCGATGTCGGTCCGCGGCACGAATTTGTTACTTACATCTTCTTTTTGGCACCCTTTTTGCCGCCTTTGGTCAGCCTCTTATTCTTGCCGACTGCCATGTTGGCTACAGGGAGTGAAAGAGGAGGAAGAGGGGAACTCGCGCGAGAGTTAAAGAGAACGAGAGCGGGAGTCGTGTCCCTTCCTGTCTTCTTTAGCTTCGCGAGTACAACGACAGCGCCCTCTGTCGGCCGATTGAACATTACAATAACTGTACATCGTTTTAACATGTGAATAGAAGAAAATTAGTTTGTAATGGTCATTAACACAAATATAAGTAACATCTACAAAATATTATTACATTATAATAAATTCAATAAAATAGTCGAAATAAAAAATGGTGACTTATTATAACATAAGATTATAAAATTACTTACATGATTTAATTATTTTTAATTACAAAACCAGAGTCCGTTTTTTGTTTTAAACTATTGATTAAAATGACATTAACACAAACAATTATCAATCATATACATACAGTGTAAATAAAAAAAATAATGAAATGGTATTACCGGGTATTTAATTAAAAATAGAAATAAATAAAAAAATGAAATAATAAAAACATACACATAAAAGTGATTAATTTCATTCATAAAAAAAATCTAAAACATACCGTTGAATAACTTACATGCATACATGTTTTTTGGTATTTTTTTGTATTTATTGTATGTATTAGTTTTTCAAATCAATAACATTAAGATAAGGATATGTGAATAGAAGAAAATGTGTTTGTAATGGTCATTAACACAAAAAATATAAGAAATAAGTACAAAATATGATTACATTATAATACATTCAAGAAACTAGTCAAAATAAAAATTAGTCTCTTATTAATCCGAAAATAACATACGATTATAAAGTTACTTTCATGATGTATATATTTAATTATTTTTAATTACAAAACCAGAGTCCATTTTTTGTTTTAAACTGTTGATTAAAATGACATTAACACATAATTATCAATCATATACATACATACAGTGTAAATGAAAAAAATAATTAAATGTTATTATTTAATTAAAAATAGAAATAACAAAAAAATTAAATAATAAATGCACACGTAAAAGTGATTAATTCATAAACACAATCTAAAACATACTGTTGAATAACTTACATGCATACATGTGTTTGTATTTTTTGTATAAAATAGTTTTTCAAATCAATAACATTAAGATAAGGAAATGTGAATAGAAGAAAATTTGATTGTAATGGTCATTAACACAAATAAATATAAGTAATATCTACAAAATTTGATTACATTATAATACATTCAAGAAAATAGTCGAAATAAAAAATAGTCACCTATTAATCTGATAATAACATACGATTATAAAGTTACTTACATGATGTATTTATTTAATTATTTTTAATTACAAAACCAGAGTCCGTTTTTTGTTTTAAACTATTGATAAAAATTTAATTAACACAAATAATTATCAATCATATACATATATACAGTGTACATTTAAAAAAAATGAAATAGTATTATTTAATTACAAATAGAAATAACAAAAACATTAAGTAATGAAATAATAAAATTAAACATAAAAGTGATTAATTTAATTCATAAAAACAATCTAAAACATACTGTTGAATAACTTACATGCATACATGTTTTTGGTATTTTTTTGTATTGTATATATTAGTTTTTCAAATCAATAACATTAAGATAAGTACATACATACAGTGTAAATTAAAAAAAATTAAATGGTATTTAATTAAAAATAATAATAAAAAAATTAAGTAATGAAATAATAAAAACACACACATAAAAGTGATTAATTTAATTCATAAAAACAATCCAAAACATACTGTTGAATAACTTACATGCATAATTTTTGTTGTATTTATTGTACATATTAGTTTTTCAAATCAATAACATTAAGATAAGGATATGTGAATAGAATAAAATTAGATTGTAATGGTCATTAACACAAATAAATATAAGTAAAATCTACTAAATATTTTTACATTATAATACATTCAAGAAAATAGTCAAAATAAAAAAATAGTGACTTATTAATCTGAAAAAACATACGATTATAAAGTTACTTACATGATGTATATATTTAATTATTTTTAATTACAAAACCAGAGTCCGTTTTTTGTTTTAAACTGTTGATTAAAATGACATTAACACAAATAATTATCAATCATATACATACATACAGTGTACATTTTTTACAATTAAATAGTATTATCTAATCAAAAATAGAAATAACATCAAACAAAAAAATGAAGTAATGAAATAATAAAAACACATATAAAAGTGATTGATTTAACTCATAAAAACAATCTAAAACACACTCACTTACATGCATATAGGTTTTTGTTTTTTGTAATTATTGTATGTATTAGTTTTCCAAATCAATAAAATTAAGATGAGTATTATTTTCATATGCTCAGCCAGAAGTCAAGTTTTTAAATGATTCCTTTGCTTGTCACAATTAATACTGGTAACATAGGAAATATCGAGGTGAAAAACTAGTTGTAGGAGTACATATTAAGGTAAAACTAAATAAAAAATAATGTGCTATGGAGATATACAATACAAAAACAGCACAGAAAGGTAACAATACAACTTGCATGCACACCAAATACAGTATGTGGGAATAAAAAACAAGAAATAACCAAAATATGATGGTTGATCTCTGATCTCTTAGACTGCCACACAACAAGTTAGATGTGATGTTTTTAAATAAAAAAAAACGGCCACAGGCTGCAGAGATGACTTAAAAACACCACCTGTGTCTCAAAGCTTCCATGACTCCCTGGCTTGGCGGCTCCCTGGGGGCCAAGTTACACTTTCCTGGGACGTCGCTAGCAACAGCTGCTTTGGTGTCATTAACGCTCACACTTTCTCTGCTGTCAAACCCAGAAAAAAAAAGCAAAACATTCATGGCAATGTTTAGTTTTTACAACAAACGCTGCAAGGATAGAACGCACCAAAAGAGACATGCATCCGCACGTCACGTCCACATTTTGTCACGGGGCTGTGATCTGCAAAGGCAAGCAAAGGGGAGCTGTCAGTCGGCCTTAATGTTTGCTTCCCGCCACGTCGTACAGCTGGATTGAAGAAAATAAATATTACAAATCAAAACAGAAAGGTTGACGAGTGAACACACGTCGACCTTTATTTTGTCTCGTTGAGTGGAGATGTCTTTTTTTTTTGTTTTGGTAATTTTTTTGGCATGCAAGTCTACCTAAAAGAAGAAACAGGACATTTAAATGATCTTTTCGTTGTTTATCTCACTGTATTAAATGTTCAGCATATATCTGTTGAGTGTAGATCACTACTTTTCACGAGGGTTACGCTCGAGACCCCGATCGAATAGTACCAGTACCATATATCCATTTTTTTTTCAAAAAACTGGAAAATTACTAACAGTAAGCACGCTGCAGTTTGGTCAAAGCATCTTCCCGCTGAAAAAGTTGAGTGAACTATCGAATAGAAATATCCACATGCAGGTGTGGCGTTAAATGGTCATGTGACTTTGCATCATGTAAATCAGGGGTCACCAACCTTTTTGAAACCAAGAGCTACTTCTTGGGTACTGATTAATGCGAAGGGCTACCAGTTTGATACACACTTAAATAAATTGCCAGAAATAGCCAATTTGCTCAATTTACCTTTAACTCTATGTTATTATTAATAATTAATGATATTTACACTTAATTGAACGGTTTAAAAGAGGAGAAACACGAAAAAAATGACAATTAAATTTTGAAACATAGTTTATCTTCAATTTCGACTCTTTAAAATTCAAAATTCAACCGAAAAAAAGAAGAGAAAAAGTAGCTAATTTGAATCTTTTTGAAAAAATTAAAAAAATAATTTATGGAACATCATTAGTAATTGTTCCTGATTAAGATTAATTTTAGAACTTTGATGACATGTTTTAAATAGGTTAAAATCCAATCTGCACTTTGTTAGAATATATAACAAATTGGACCAAGCTAGACAAATCATTATTTCTTCTGGATTTTCCAGAAACATTTTTTTAAAAGAAATTCAAAAGACTTTGAAATAAGATTTAAATTTGATTCTACAGATTTTCTAGATTTGTCAGAATAATTTTTTTGAATTTTAATCATAATAAGTTTGAAGAAATATTTCACAAATATTCTTCGTCGAAAAAACAGAAGCTAAAATGAAGAATTAAATTAAAATGTATTTATTATTCTTTACAATAAAAAAAAATAATACTTGAACATTGATTTACATTGTCAGGAAAGAAGAGGAAGGAATTTAAAAGGTAAAAAGGTATATGTGTTTAAAAATCCTAAAATCATTTTTAAGGTTGTATTTTTTCTCTAAAATTGTCTTTCTGAAAGTTATAAGAAGCAAAGTAAAACAAATAATGAATTTATTTAAACAAGTGAAGACCAAGTCTTTAAAATATTTTCTTGGATTTTCAAATTCTATTTGAGTTTTGTCTCTCTTAGAATTAAAAATGTCGGGCAAAGCGAGACCAGCTTGCTAGTAAATAAATAAAATTTAAAAAATAGAGGCTACCATTTGAGCTATTTTTAGAACAGGCCAGCGGGCTACTCATCTGGGGCCGTACTTATCAAGCTTCTTAGAATTACTCCTAAGAAGTCTGCTAAGAGTTGACTTAAGAGTAAATAAATTCTTCGCTGAAAGCTGCACTTAAAAGTTAGTTATCAAGCGTCTTACTCACACTTTCAGCGAAGTGTAGGACTGAATCTTAAGTGTCACACTCAGAGCTGAATTACGACATTACTATGTGCCGTAAACGGAATTTTAGGTGACGTCATTTCTGTGTCCATAGAAATGACCAATCACGGAATGGAATCCGTTGTCTAAGAATAAAGAAATATCTTGGAAATATTTAAGTGGACAATGGGAGTGTATATTTTGACAATAAACTACAAAATAATACAAAACAAACTAGTCCCCGCCGGCACTCACGCTACCGCTCCCTCTCTTCTATCGCCCACACACTCACTGACGTCACTCACCTCACGGCCACACACATACGCTACTGTCATAACATTTTCTTTCCAATTCATTAATTAGGCAACTAATTTGAAACTGGTGTGGGTGGCTCTATATATACTAGCCCACTGCAGACACATGCAGAAATCAACAAGGAATCGAAAAGTATTAAATCTGTGACAAAAATAATATCCGCTCTGTCTAAACGATACCGTTTGATCAGCTGCTCGTCATCAAAAAAAAACAACAACATTGTTCCGTTCCTTGAACGTTCGCGCACGTCTCTCTCGCCTCAGTGCCATCCCCTGCTGGCAACTCCTAACCACTTAAGACACCTCTGAAGGTCTCTTAAATATCGTGGAGAGTAGGAGTGATTCTTAGACTTAAGAACGTTGATAAAAAAGCTTTTATTCTTAAGTTTGAGAGTAGGACTAAATTTCGCAAATTCTCAGGACTTAAGTGTAAAATGGCACTCTAAGAAGCTTGATAAGTACGGCCCCTGGTCCTTATGGGCTACCTGGTGCCCGCGGGCACCGCGTTGGTGACCCCTGATGTAAATGGAGTCGCCACAAAGGTCAGCACAGAATGAAAACAAAAAGAAAATGTGTGCGAGGTCATGAGTATTTGCTCCTGAGCTGGTGGTGATGCCAGGCTGAGTCAACACGCTCTTGTTTGCCCACATTCTCATTACTGATTCATGCATGTAAACATCTGCTTTTTAGCTTAGTCTTGGCTTTTCTACTCATCTTCTACTCTGCATTATTATTATTATTATTATTATTATTATCATTATGATCACTGCTACTGTTAGGTGACATTGTGCTTACTGGATTGCACAACTATACCACTACCCCTGCAATTTGTCAAAAGTGCTCATAGTGAGATATAAATATGTGTATCGGTAAAAGATATAAATAGATAACATTGTTGATAGTGGGATATAAATATGTATTTTGGATTTGCATGAATCACATTTGGTCATTTTCTATCGATTCTAATAAAGAAATTGCATGATTGACATAGTATGGGGTCTTTTTTAATATGATTGACATTTCTAAGTTAATTGAAACAATGCTCGTGCTTCTACTTGTAACTAATCATAATTAATCCAAAATTCGAAAAGTGTGATAATCTGATTTTAACAATGTGCCGTTTGACAGCATTACTAATAACATCTCGATAAAGAATTCATTACATTTTTACGAGGGCCAATAAATGAATGAGCTGCGGTCCGAAATTGGCCCCTGGGCTGTACTTTGGGCACCCCTGGAATATGATATAATATAATATCATCCATACAAATAATACAATATATAATAATATAATGTATATAGACTGTATGTATATATGTGTATGTATATATGTATGTAAGTGTATATATTTATGTATCTATGTAAGTGTATGTATGTATATGTGTATATATATATATTGATTGATTGATTGAAACTTTTATCAGTAGATTGCACAGTACAGTACATATTCCTTACAATTAACCACTAAATGGTAACACCCCAATAAGTTTTTCAACTTGTTTAAGTCGGGGTCCACGTAAATCAATTCATGGTAAAATAAATACATGTATGTATATATATAAGTATATGTATGTATCTATGTGTATTTATGTATGTATATATGTGTATATATATATATATATATATATATATATATATATATATATATGTATATATATATATGTATATGTATATATATATATCTATCTGTGTATTTATGTATGTATATATAAATGTGTATTTATGTATGTAAGTATATTTGTAAGTACATATGTATATAAATGTATGTATGTATATATATATATATGTCATGTATATGTATGTATATATGTAAGTATATGTGTATATATATACACATAAATATATGTATGTATATATGTATATATATATATATCATGTATATGTATGTATATATGTATATATATATATATATATATGTATATATATATATATATATATATATATATATATGTATATATATATGTATATATAAGTATATGTATGTATGTATATAAGTATATATATATATATATGTATATGTACGTATCTGTGTATTTATGTATGTATATATGTGTATTTATGTATCTATGTGTATTTATGTATGTATATATGTGTATATATATATATATATATAAGTATATGTATGTATCTGTGTATTTATGTATATATATATATATATGTGTGTATTTATGTATGTATCTATATGTATATATCTATGTAAGTATATTTGTAAGTACATATGTATATAAATGTATGTATGTATATATATATCATGTATATGTATGTATATATGTAAGTATATGTGTATATATATATACACATAAATATATGTATGTATATATGTATATATAAGTATATGTATGTATGTATATAAGTATATATATATATAAGTATATGTATGTATCTGTGTATTTATGTATGTATATATCTAAGTATATTTGTAAGTATATATATGTATATAAATGTGTGTATATATATATATATATATATATATATATATATATATATATATATATATATATATATATATATATATATATATATATATACACAGATGATATATACAGTAATAATAGTAATTGCAATATTAATAATATATATGTTATACATATAATTATGATATGATATATAAATAAACAAAATATATTTGAAAAACATAACAACATAACAGTCACAGATATTTTGATTAATATAATTAAAAATGTCGGTTGATTCAAATCGGCACCGATACTATCTGGGTGAAGATTATTTGATCGGTCCGCCCGCCTCAATATTTTTAACAACATATATCAATGTGGCGTAGATGCCTACTCCAACATACTAAATAACCACGTGTATCATTTAATATTAATAATACAACATTTTAAAGTCTTCTACCTGGGCGACACACCTGCCCGGCTGCCTCTGAAAGGGAACCAGCCCGGGCTTCCCAGTGCGCATG
The DNA here is from genome assembly GCF_033978785.1 of Entelurus aequoreus. NCBI lineage: Eukaryota > Metazoa > Chordata > Actinopteri > Syngnathiformes > Syngnathidae > Entelurus > Entelurus aequoreus. The sequence goes on along the minus strand of NC_084752.1, from coordinate 44,203,331 downwards.
CGCAGCCCCTGACTTACTCCGAGGCTGCAACTGTCATGGCGGTGACGGTCTTGTAGCTCCCTTACCTTCCATCCACCTAACCCGGGGAGCAGCGAGCAGGAAGCGAAAGCGACACAGCAGCACACCGAACGCCGTCTCTCGGCCGAGCGGGAGTGAGTGAGCACTTTTCCCCCCCACCAGAGAAGCAACACCGAGCGGAGCCCTTGTGTTTCTTTCAAAAACAACAAACGGTCGGTTAGTGAGTTTTGTCGCTCCTACCTGTCAAGTGTGTCGGACGATAGCAACTTGCAGTGGCCGTCTTTCAAGCCTCGTCACCGGCGAGAGGAGACGCCGAGCTTCGGTGAGGGCGAACCGTCTTTCTTCATTCCCTCCCCGTCTCTTTGGACTGCGTGTATCCGTCTGTGTGCCATCAAGTTAGGGACTGAAGAAGTAGTTCTTTGACGGCGGAAGAACACTATTTGTACTTTTCCTGTCGGACGGACTTTTATTTGTCTTGAATGGGGGAGGACATATTTGTTTTATGTGCGTGTCGACTGTCCACACCTCGCCCAGAGGGGAATTAAAGAAGAAATAATACTCCCAACTTCCGAGGTGAACAGGTGCCTTTTTTTTTTTACCTGTAGGCGCCACCTGAGGCCATGGCGAGCGAGGAGACCTCCGCCACGCCGGGCAACGTGGCTCTCAACCCCGCCGTGCCCATTCGGGGCATCCGCATGAAATTTGCCGTGCTGACCGGTCTGATGGAAGTCGGGGAAGTGTCCCACCGGGACGTCGTGGAGACCGTCTTCAACCTGGTAAGCTGATTCATTGGATTAAGCTTCAGGCCCCGTTTACACTAAGCCGGCTAAAGTTATCCAGGATAAATCCCACCTAACCTTATCCTTGTCCACACACATACAATGCCACCGTTTAAATTAACTGTTAAAGGTTAGTACTATTAGTGGAGCAGCAGCACGCACAATCATGTGTGCTTACGGACTGTATCCCTTGCAGACTGTATTGATATATATTGATATATAATGTAGGAACCAGGGGCCGTATTTATCAAGCTTCTTAGAATTACTCCTAAGAAGTCTGCTAAGAGTTGACTTATGAGTAAATAAATTATTCGCTGAAAGCTGCACTTAAAAGTTAGTTATCAAGCGTCTTACTCACACTTTCAGCGAAGTGTAGGACTGAATCTTAAGTGTCACACTCAGAGCTGAATTACGACATTACTATGTGCCGTAAACGGAATTTTAGGTGACGTCATTTCTGTGTCCATAGAAATGACCAATCACGGAAGGGAATCCGTTGTCTAAAAATAAAGAAATATCTTGGAAATATTTAAGTGGACAATGGGAGTGTATATTTTGACAATAAACTACAAAATAATACAAAACAAACTAGTCCCCGCCGGCACTCACGCTACCGCTCCCTCTCTTCTCTCGCCCACACACTCACTGACGTCACTCACCTCACGGCCACACACATACGCTACTGTCATAACATTTTCTTTCCAATTCATTAATTAGGCAACTAATTTTAAACTGGTGTGGGTGGCTCTATATATACTAGCCCACTGCAGACACATGCAGAAATCAACAAGGAATCGAAAAGTATTAAATCTGTGACAAAAATAATATCCGCTCTGTCTAAACCAGACCTGGGCATTCTGCGGCCCGCGGGCCGCATCCGGCCCTTTGTGCGTCCCTGTCCGGCCCGCGTGAGGCCAATTATAAATTACAAAATAAATTTTAAAAAGTATCTATGTCGAGTGTGCAATACAACGGTGCTGCTTTTGTTTTGAAAATCGTTATTTGTATTACTTCCGTGTGGACGTATGCGTGTGCGTGATTGTGAGTGAATGTGAACAGCTGCAATTACAAAATAAAGTTGAAAAAACATCTATGTCGTGCGCGCAATACAACTGTGCTGCTTTTATTTTGAAAAGTATTATTTATGGGCGTGTGTCCGTGTGTAACCTGCGAGTGAAGGTGCACATGCAGCGACAAGTGATGCACGGTTTACACCCGAGACTCTAAAAAGAGAAAAGTTGATGAGGAATGCCGTGTTTTCAACAAGACATGAACTGCAAAGCAACGTCCCCTCTAAGGTGCGTGCCTGCGCAATTGCGCACTGCTCAAGCGTCCGCTGCGCGCAGCAAGTATATGCCGCGCACCAAATCAAATCCCATCTGAATTGTAAACAAAATAAACATATTTATTCTATGTAATTTTGCAATGCAACTTTGAGTGACAGTGACAACAAGCGGCCCTAAGTGTGTTCGTCAACACCGTTCAATTGAACACCGTTCAATTATTGTAACGTCTATCGAGATGCTTCGAGGACAGGAATTATATCGATCACTTTATTTAGCAAAACTGTTTATATTCGGACATAACCACACCAAAAACATGAGTAAAACAATTCTATCTCGAAAAACTAGTCATTTTCTGCCGTACAAACCAGGCCAAAACCAACTTGTCATCTGTCACCAACACGCATAGCACTAAACCACTGGTGCGTTTATGGCCACACAAAAAGTCGGACAACTCAAACACCACACAAAGTTACACTATGACTCCTCAGTCATACGTGTGCTTATTTTACTGTCATTTATTATTAATGTTAATTTATTTATATTAGTCATAGAATGCTGTTACACACACTATGTTGAAGTATTACTATTATTATTAATTATTATTATTATTATTATTATTATTATTATTTATCTTACGGTATATATCAAAAATAATATTGAGCAAAATGTAATTGAAATATTGTCGATGTGGCCCTCCAGCAGTGCTCGGGTAGCTCATGCGGCCCCCGGTAAAAATTAATTGCCCACCCCTGGTCTAAACGATACCGTTTGATCAGCTGCTCGTCATAAAAAAAAACCAAACATTGTTCCGTTCCCTGAACGTTCGCGCACGTCTCTCTCGCCTCAGTGCCATCCCCTGCTGGCAACTCCTAACCACTTAAGACACCTCTGAAGGTCTCTTAAATATCGTGGAGAGTAGGAGTGATTCTTAGACTTAAGAACGTTGATAAAAAGCTTTTATTCTTAAGTTTGAGAGTAGGACTAAATTTCGCAAATTCTCAGGACTTAAGTGTAAAATGGCACTCTAAGAAGCTTGATAAGTACGGCCCCAGAGCTGTACACACATACAATGCCACCGTTTAAGACCCCCTACCCCCCCTCCGTCCGCCGGCGCAACACGAGCTAATACGCATGCGCGGAAAATGCGCACGTTATAGTCACCTCCGGTGTTGTTTTGTGTGCAAGTTCTTAAATTTAACTTATCTGAACAATATCCAATAAGCAGCGATTTAAAGCATCCGGGCCGTAATAAACCACTCATTTCACCCACTTATAGCTGGCTAATTTACAAGCTATTGCTGCTTCTTACCATGAATTGATTTACGTGGACCCCGACTTAAACAAGTTGAAAAACTTATTCAAGTGTTACCATTTAGTGGTCAATTGTATGGAATATGTACTGAACTGTGCAATCTACCGTATTTTTCGGAGTATAAATCGCTCCGGAGTATAAGTCGCACCGTCCGAAAATGCATAATAAAGAAGGGAAAAAACATATATAAGTCGCACTGGAGTATGTCACATTTTTTTGGGAAATTTATTTGATAAAAGCCAACAGCAAGAATAGACATTTGAAAGGCAATTTAAAATGTCTAAAGAATAGTGAACAACAGGCTGAATAAGTGTACGTTATATGAGGCATAAATAACCAACTGGTATGTTAACGTAACATATTATGGTAAGAGTCATTCAAATAACTATAACATATAGAACATGCTATACGTTTACCAAACAATCTGTCACTCCTAATCGCTAAATCCCATGAAATCTTATACGTCTAGTCCAGGGGTCTCAAACTCAATTTACCTGGGGGCCACTGGATGCAGAAACTGGGTGAGGCTGGGCCGCAAGAAAAGTTTCTTAAAAAAATCTAACATGCACTTTTTAATGAATTCACCTTCTTTGAATGGCTATCCCGCCCTAGCGTCATACTTGCAAACCCTCCCGATTTTTCCCGGAGACTCCCGAATTTCAGTGCCCCTCCCGACAATCTCCCAGGGCAACCATTCTCGCGAATTTGTCCCGATTTTCACCCGGACAACAATATTTAGGGCGTGCCTTGATCGCACTGCCTTTAACGTCCTCTACAAACTGTCGTCGCGTCCGCTTTTTCACAATATAAACAGCTTGTCGGCCCATTCACATGTTGTATGAGCCTTCTGCAGACACATGTGAGTGACTGCAAGACATACTTGATCAACAGCCATACAGGTCACACTGAGGGTGGCCGTATAAACAACTTTAACACTGTTACAAATATGCGCCACACTGTGAACCCACACCAAACACATTTCGGGAGAACATCCGCACCGTAACTTAAACAAGTTGAAAAACTTATTCAAGTGTTACCATTTAGTGGTCAATTGATCGCACTGCCTTTAACGTCCTCTACAAACTGTCGTCGCGTCCGCTTTTTCACAATATAAACAGCTTGTCGGCCCATTCACATGTTGTATGAGGCTTCTGCAGACACACGTGAGTGACTGCAAGACATACTTGATCAACAGCCATACAGGTCACACTGAGGGTGGACGTATAAACAACTTTAACACTGTTACAAATATGCGCCACACTGTGAACCCACACCAAACACATTTCGGGAGAACATCCGCACCGTAACTTAAACAAGTTGAAACTTGTATTAGTTAACACACTGTGAACCCACACCAAACACATTTCGGGAGAACATCCGCACCGTAACACAACATAAACACAACAGAACAAATACCCAGAACACCTTGCAGCCCTAACTCTTCCGGGCTACAATATACACCCCCGCTACCACCAAACCCCCGCAAACCCCGCCCACCTCAACCGACGCGTGGAGGGGGGGGGGGTGTTGATGTGTGGGGGGAAGGGTTAGGGGGTGGGATTTGGTGGTAGCGGGGGTGTATATTGTAGCCCGGAAGAGTTAGGGCTGCATGGGATTCTGGGTATTTGTTCTGTTGTGTTTATGTTGTGTTACGGTGCGGATGTTCTCCCGAAATGTATGTTTTGTATGTCTTGCAGTCACTTACGTAAGTGTACGGAAGCCAAATACAACATGTGACTGGGCTGGCACGCAGTTTGTACAGGCTGTAGAGGGCGCTAAAGGCAGTGTCATCACGGCACGCCCTTAATATTGTTGTTTGGGTGAAAATCGGCAGACATTCGAGATAATGGTAGCCCTGAAATTCGGGAGTCTCACGTAAAAATCGTGAGGGTTGGCAAGTATGACGCTGTCAAGCGCCATTCATATAAAACTCGCGGGCCGCACTAACATAAAATTTTCATATTATGGTGCGGGCCGCAAAATAACGGGCCGCGTGTCTGAGACCCCTGGTCTAGTCTCTTACGTGAATGAGCTAAATGATATTATTTGAAATTTTACGGTAATGTGTTAATAATTTCCCACATAAGTCGCTCCTGAGTATAAGTCGCACCCCCGGCCAAACTATGAAAAAAACTGCGACTTATAGTCCAAAAAATACAGTACTAATAAAAGTTTCAATCAATCAATCAATGGCTCTAACTTTTCCATTGACTTTTAAATATCCAACCGGGACATCAAGGAGACCGTCTTCAACCTGGTAAACTGATTTATTAGATCAGCTCAGAAAAGGCCCCAGGTAGCAGGACCTGTCAAACTGGAAACACTGGGACATGCCAACATCGACAATGTCTGATATCATCTTGTTTTGCACAATTAATATAAAATAAGCCGCAATTAAAACATCTGGACCGTAATAAACCACTCATTTCACCCACTTATAGCTGGCTAATTTACGAGCTGTTGCTGCTTCTTGACATTTCCACAGGGGGCGCAATGGTAGGCAATGTTGTGGTGTGACATGACAGCTTGTGAAGGGCGCTAGCACGCTAATTTGTTTGTTTTTAACTTTGAGGCGCTAGTGAGCTAGTTTTGTAGGCTATTGTGGTTTTTTGAACTTTCCAGAATAGGCACTTGTAAGCTATTTCTGAAGAGTGCTTCGCATTCCTTTAAGTGTCCCACAATGCATTGCAGGTGGCCATATTGGCAGGCTTTGTTTGTAAACACGCTAATTGTAGCTGGTCATTCATCCAGTGATACAGGGTTGCAACTAGCGACTATTTTCATAGTCGACAACTATCTTAAAGATTAGTCGACTGGTCGTATTATAGAACGTACACCTATGTAATGGCTCTAACTTTTCCATTGACTTTTAAATGGTAAGCTGATTTATTAGATTAGCTCAGAATAGGCCCCAGGTAGCAGGAGCTGTCAAACTGGGATCACTGGGACATGCCAACATCAACAATGTCTGATATCATCTTGTTTTGCACAATTAATATAAAATAAGCCGCAATTAAAACATCTGGACCGTAATAAACCACTCATTTCACCCACTTATAGCTGGCTAATTTACGAGCTGTTGCTGCTTCTTGACATTTCCACAGGGGGCGCAATGGTAGGCAATGTTGTGGTGTGACATGACAGCTTGTGAAGGGCGCTAGCACGCTAATTTGTTTGTTTTTTAACTTTGATGCGCTAGTGAGCTAGTTTTGTAGGCTATTGTGGTTTTTTGAACGTTCCAGAATAGGCACTTGTAAGCTATTTCTGAAGAGTGCTTCGCATTCCTTTAAGTATCCCACAATGCATTGCAGGTTGCCATATTGGCAGGCTTCGTTTGTAAACACGCTAATTGTTGCTGGTCATTCATCCAGTGATACAGGGCTGCAACTAGCGACTATTTTCATAGTCGACAACTATCTTAAAGATTAGTCGACTGGTCGTATTATAGAACGTACACCTATGTAATGGCTCTAACTTTTCCATTGACTTTTAAATGGTAAACTGATTTATTAGATTAGCTCAGAATAGGCCCCAGGTAGCAGGACCTGTCAAACTGGGATCACTGGGACATGCCAACATCAACAATGTCTGATATCATCTTGTTTTGCACAATTAATATAAAATAAGCAGCAATTAAAGCATCTGGACCGTAATAAACCACTCATTTCACCCACTTATAGCTGGCTAATTTACGAGCTGTTGCTGCTTCTTGACATTTCCACAGGGGGCGCAATGGTAGGCAATGTTGTGGTGTGACATGACAGCTTGTGAAGGGCGCTAGCACGCTAATTTGTTTGTTTTTAACTTTGAGGCGCTAGTGAGCTAGTTTTGTAGGCTATTGTTGTTTTTTGAACTTTCCAGAATAGGCACTATTTCTGAAGAGTTCTCCGAATTCTTTTACGTTTCCCACAATGCATTGCAGGTGGCCATATTGGAAGGCTTAGTTTGTAAACACGCTAATTGTTGCTGGTCATTCATCCAGTGATACAGGGCTGCAACTAGCGACTATTTTCATAGTCAATGACTATCTTAACTATTAGTCAACTAGTCGTATAACATAACGTACACCTATGTAATGGCTCTAACTTTTCTTTTGACTTTTAAATGCAACGCAAGTTATTTTAGGCATGTGCTTAACAAAGATGACTAATTCATAAATATTTATTTATACTGTAACTGTGCTGCTCATTAAGCTGTAACAAAAATTGAAATGACAAAATGTTGTCCATTTAAAAGAAAGGAGAGGCAAAGTGCTAAAGAAAACAATTAAGCTCGTTTATGTATAAAAAAAAATGTAAATAAAAATGAAGCAGCAATAAAAACAGACAACAAAACACTAACACACACTAACTTCCTTTTAATTATTAAACCATTTTTTTGGCGATGTTGTGGTTAAAAAGCAGCACAATGGTATATTGACTATTTATTAACTCCTGGCAGTTTTAGGACTCTGATAGACCCAAAGTATAGAATTGTATCGTTGATTAATTCTAAACATGTTAGCTATCTAATAGATTGTATGTTTAATCTTATGATACCTCCGCAATGGTGCCTAATGTCTATCTGTGTGTGCGATTAGCGTTCGTTATTGCACCTTTTTTTTATTGCATTGCAAATTGACGCTGCTTTAAAAAGTATTTGAGTTGAGACTTTGGCTAATTAAAGGTATTTTTCACACATCTTTGTCTCACACTTGTTAGCTTGCTACCAAGGTAAGCTAACACTTACCAAGGTTGAGTCCACATCCTCCCTCCAGACGATCGACATCATGCCTTCGCTTTAAATGCTGGCGTATCACAGATGCACTGCCATGAAAAACAAGGTCTGCTTTGCAAAATGAGCAAGGTATTCATGTCTTTAACAAAAATTGAAGGAAATGTTCTCACACTTTGAAGGTTTTCACTGGCAAAGAGTGGTGGCAGTCGCGCCACCTCTCGACAATATAGTCGACAATATCGTCTAATTGTTGCACCCCGACAGTGATGCACATATTGCAGATTGATTGATTGATTGAAACTTGTATTAGTAGATTGCACAGTACAGTACATATTCCGTACAATTGACCACTAAATGGTAACACCCCAATAAGTTTTTCAACTTGTTTAAGTTGGGGTCCACATAAAATCAATTCATGGTCGATGATGCATGCGATTGTCAACTGTTACAAACGAAGTGGGAGGGATAAAGTTAGCTAAAACTAGCTTTAATTGCATTCCTAAGCGTATTACTGGACAGAGGAAAGCGACTGAAAAGAAGTGAACAGTGAAAACAACTTTGTTTGTTCGGGTCATTTCATTTCAGGTAATTAAGAAAATGTAAGTAGAAATGAATCTAATATAAATGATAGGTCCACTTTGCATTAACTTGATGTGCTTGGTGGAAGAACTTTGCTAGTAGTTGCTTGATGAAAATAGCACTCACTTCTCTCATCCGGCTGTAGCCTCTACATGGAACAAAAGTGAAGCGACACGAGAAGAGCACTCTCCCAATCCTGCCTTACAGTCACAGTGTGCTGAGATGACCTTAGATTGGGTATCCGTCATTATCCGGGGTTGTCAAACTTGGGTCGGATCACTTTTGCGAGCGCATCACTCGAGCCTTGACAACACCGCTGGGTTTATACATATAAGCGCAAATGTCACGAACCCATCCAAAAACAAAACGGTCGTAGCTGTCTAGACTCCTATATTTTTGAAAGTCCTTCAAGGTGTAAAATGGACTAGCTTAAAAAATTAAGTAGTTAACAGACTTCAAGTCTGTGTATGAAACATCTGCGAAGATGTCGTGATCTCTGCTCCACTCAGACTTGTCAAAACTGGTGAGGATCCTCACATCCGATTGCAGCTTCTTTTTCCCTTATAATGACGAAGGGACTTCTTGTCTAATGTTTCACAGCAATTCTTTTATCGTATCCAAGCTGGTGCAATGTTATTTTCCACTGAATAGTTCGGAAATATCACGTGTAGCGCTATTGCAAACAATGACTCTCGGTGAACAAAGCCTACCAATATGGCTGCCAGCAATGCGTTGTGGGATAGTTTAGCAAAAAATCCAAAGCCCTTTATATTATACCCTTGGGTTACTCGTGATCTATTGTTGTGGTCATTTATTGAACTCTTGGGAGCTAAATTTGGCGATGAGCATTGTTACTTAAAGGGGAACTGCACTTTAGGGGGAATTTTGCCTGTTTTTCCACAATCCTAATGAGAGACAAAAAGACAAAAGGTTTTATTTTTTTGCATTATTTTTTCTAAAAATCTGCTAATTCTTGGTGGCTAGCAGTTAGCGACATTGTTTTTGCAAGAACGAACACTGAGGACATTTTTTATCTGGCGTAGTAACACATCGTCTTGCTACGGCATTAGCCGTATCCTAGCTACGGCAAGAGATAAGCTAGCCTTTGCGTCAGCAGCTGAAATGCATTTGAGTTTGTAATGCACAACACAATGCAATGGGACACCAATCTGTACTGACTGAAAAACATGATCAATCATATTACAGTATCTGTAAGGTTTTAGCCCACATTTCATGTTTTGTTTATACACAGCTAGCTCGACAGTGTATGTAGCTCCTCAAAGTCGATAATCCTTCATTGCGGTAAACAAACTACAGTTCTTAAAGGCCTACTGAAATGAATTTTTTTTATTTAAACGGGAATAGCAGATCCATTCTGTGTGTCATACTTGATCATTTCGCGATATTGCCATATTTTTGCTGAAAGGATTTAGTAGAGAAAATCGACGATAAAGTTCGCAACTTTTGCTCGCTGATAAAAAAAAGCCTTGCCTGTACCGGAAGTAGCGTGACGTCACAGGAGCTAATATTCCTCACAATTCCCCATTGTTTACAATTGAGCGAGAGAGATTCGGACCGAGAAAGTGACGATTACCCCATTAATTTGAGCGAGGATGAAAGATTCGTAGATGAGGAACGTTACAGTGAAGGACTTGAGAGGCAGTGATGGACGTATCTTTTTTCGCTCTGACCGTAACTTAGGTACAAGCTGGCTCATTGGATTCCACACTCTCCTTTTTCTATTGTGGATCACGGATTTGTATTTTAAACCACCTCGGATACTATATCCTCTTGAAAATGAGAGTCCAGAACGCGAAATGGACATTCAGTGCCTTTTATCTCCACGACCTTACATCGGCGAAATGCTTTAGCTACGAGCTAACGTGATAGCATCGTGCTTTAACTGCATATAGAAACAAAAAAAATAAACCCCTGACTGGAAGGATAGATAGAAAATCAACAATACTATTAAACCGTGGACATGTAAATACACGGTTAATGCTTTCCAGGCTGGCGAAGGTTAACAATGCTGTGCCAACGACGCCATTGAAGCTAACTTAGCAACTTAGCAACCGGACTGCACAGAGCTATGCTAAAAACATTAGCTCTCCACCTACGCCAGCCAGCCCTCATCTGCTCATCAACACCCGTGCTCACCTGCGTTCCAGCGATCGGCAGAAGGACGAAGGACTTCACCCGATGCATTTGGCGGCCCGGAGACGTAGGAAGTCAAGGTGAGGTCGGCGGCTAGCGCGTCTGCTCTCCAACAAAGTCCTCCTGGTTGTGTTGCTGTAGTCCGCTGCTAATACACCGATCCCACCTACAACTGTCTTCTTTGCAGCCTTCATTGTTCATTAAACAAATTGCAAAAGATGTCCAGAATACTGTGGGATTATGAAATGAAAACAGAGCTTTTTGTATAGGATTCTACGGGGTACCATAACTTCCGTTAAACTGACTTCGTCACGCGCATACGTCATCATACCGTGACGTTTCAGCCGGATATTTCCCGGGAAATTTTAAATGTCACTTTATAAGTTAACCAGGCCGTATTGGCATGTGTTGCAATGTTAAGATTTCATCATTGATATATAAACTATCAGACTGCGTGGTCGGTAGTAGTGGCTTTCAGTAGGCCTTTAAGTTTTATTATCACTGGAAGACTGGAGAACGAGGCTAAACATTTTACACACAGGAAGAGCGAGAAAGAGCAGGCAAGCTAATAGGCTAAAATAGCCGATAATCTATCTTGAAACAACACAATAAATGCTTAGTGAAGCAGTTAACAGGAAATTAACAAGTAGATTAATAAGAGTTTGAGAGAGGATAATATACATAACAACGATAGCAAACCCTGTCAAGAGGAAGACCGATCCATCCATAAATGGACAGTGTTGATACCAAGGATAGTGAAGTGAATTATTTGATTGATTCTAGAGTGATTAGATCAATATTTTTTTCTTCCTAAAATCTTTCTTTTTTCTGTGTATGTTAATGTTTATAAACTCAAGGAATAATTTCTTGGACAGAGGAGGACTTTGAGGGAACAAAACAATAAGTAATAGTAGTTTTTACTTTTGTTTAGGTATTGTGTACTACTGACGTTGTTTTGATCAAACAATTGTATGTGATAAATTTAAAATAAGAGACAAGTTTAAATATTGTGTAGATATTGTTGCACCGTATCAGAATCAGCCAATTTCACTCATGGTTGATCTGAATCGGCAGCATAAAATCCTGATCGGAACATCTCTATCTCTAACACATGAACATCAGGATACGTCAATGTTTTTTTCATTAAGTTTTCAAAAATGAAGTGAAACTTTTGTGCAAGTATACATGTGGAAAAAAACACATAACATTTATATTTAAGTTAAAAGGATTGTTATTTATATACTGGTTGAAAATAACCCCATGAGAAAAACACATTTTTGACCCTGCCTCGGAATCGGAATCGAGAATCATTGCCTCGGAATCAAAAATCATTGGGAACCGGAATTGAGACAAAGAACCGGAACGGTCCAAATTCAAACGATGCCCAATCTTATTTATATTTTCCCCTCTGGAGGGCCTAACGTTAGGCCAATGTTGTGGGCTATAAACGTTGCTGGGAATTTCCGGAGTGGCTAGCATTGGTACTTTATTTATATGTTGTTTTTAGCTCATAAAATATGTAATATTTCTCCAAAGGGCACTATTGGGCCAATATTGTGGTGTAGCTGGGGGTTTGTGGAGGGGTCTGTAGAGCTACTTTTGTGGGTTAACGATCCTATGCTAATATTTTCTCCTGAGAGGGCATTAGAAAATAGAAAGCCAACATTGAACTTGTAGCCTAACGTCTTTGCAAGAGAGAGAGAGAGCGCATGTAAGCTAGTTTAGTGAGTTTCTGGGTTTGAGGCGCTAATTAGCCAATTTTTAGATGTTGTTACAGGATCATGAAATTTGCTTTTTTCCACTAGGCAGGAGCGAGCCAGTTTTTTTGTTACCAGCAAGCAAATTTAACGGGGTCAAGTGAAGCTAATTTTACAGAGTCATCGTGCGTTGCTGTAAGAAGTCTTAAGGGCTGTAAACGAGCCTATTTTGTGTTTTTACGAGAACTTAGCCTGTCATATTTAACACATTTGAACCATATGTACTGAAGACTAATGCACATCTCTGCTACTGTACTCATTTTAGTAGGGCTGCAACGATCAATCGATCTATTTGATTGATTTGATTAGAAAGAAGCTTAGATTTTTATTCTGTTGCTTCGAATAATCGTTTAATAAGTGTAACACACATTTATAAAATCTGTTCCGCATAAAAGAAGGTAAACAAGTTCAATAGAAGGTAAAATAAGGATAATAAAGTAGCAATGATTGTCACACACACACTAGGTGTGGCGAAATTATTCTCTGCATTTGACCCATCACCCTTAACCACCCCCTGGGAGGTGAGGGGAGCAGTGAGCAGCAGCAGTGGCCGTGCCCGGGAATCATTTTTGGCGATTTAACCCCCAATTCCAACCCTTGATGCTGACTGCCAAGCAGGGAGGTAATGGCTCCCATTTTCATAGTCTTTGGTATGACTCGGCCGGGGTTTGAACTCACAACCTACCCATCTCAGGGCAGACACTCTAACCACTAGGCCACTGAGTAGTAGTAGGAAGTAAATAGATAAATATAGAAGATACGTAGGAGGTAAAAGAAGGAATATAGAGGGTAAAAGTATACATGAATATAGAAGGTAAATAAAAAGTAAAAGAAGTAATATGGAAGGTAAAAGAAGATAAATAGAAGTACATAAAAGGGAAAATAAGGTATATAAAATAATTTAAATTTGAAGGAAAAAATGAATACAGAATGTTAAACTAGGTAAACAGAAGGTAATGAAGGTTAGGGCGAGTAGAAACATCTTTGTTTATTTAAATTATTTTCCCCAAAATATGCATTGAGGCCATAAAGTGTGTTTTGTCCAAGTAATCGAACAAATTAATCGATAGATTACTTAAATAATCGATAGCTGCAGCCCTATATTTTAGCAAATCTGCAGGACTTGACTGGCTACTCGGCTTATAAGTGATAACAAAAAAACGTCCTCGATCTCTTATTCCACTTAATCATTACCCGAGCAGTGACTTTCACTATAGTTTTATGTAAAGTAAAGGCATTCTGCCCTCACTGGGTTTACATGACGCGGTAGTAAATGAAGGGAATTATGCAGCCTTATAATTGCAAACTGAATAGAGTAAGCAACTATTAGCTGTGACACCGACAAGAAATACAATGTGAATGTGTTAAATTGAATGTGACATGATGATTGGTGTCAGGATCCTCATTGCCAGGAGAGCTGTTGAAGCAAATCAGCCTTTTAGTGACATATCCAGGTCACTGATGGTGTATACATCTATATACTGTGTGTGTGTGTGGGTATGATCGGTCTACAACCTGTTGGACACCTCAAGTCCTTATCCAATTTTGTCTGGCATACTGGCATGACAGGATTTTCTTGGTGGTAAATTAGATTTTTTTCCTTGGCAGCAGGCAAGATGAGAATGAATGAATGAAACTAGAAAGGGCGGTCAGTGTGAAGGGCAACATGCAACTGGAGCTGGGCTGGTTTGGCGGCATAGAGGCGGTGTGGTTGACGGCGGGGGGTGGAGATAAGGGTAGAACCTGCAGGACTGCTTTGTCACGGCGGCAATACTATAGTCACCCTTTTTCTTCTTTGGAATGCCAAGCTCACTCGTCTTGATGTTTTTCTAAATAATTGTAGCTGATAGATAAATGTACAGTAGCTCAAAGGAGGCTTAGTGTTGTTTGAGCATCATTGTGTCACATTGCAGGCTAAAGTTAATTAATTAGCTCATGTGTGTCATCCGTTTTACAAACCCAAAACCAGTGAAGTTGACACGTACCGTATTTCCTTTTAATTGGCGCAGGGAATATAGTATTCGCACGTCTAGAATTACTGCCGGGTCAAACTCGTTTCTCAAAATAATTAACGCATGCTTGGCCTTATCGCCGGTTCATTATTAACGCCGAATCAAATTCGTTTTGCAAAATATTAATTTCATTATCGCATGTCTATAATTTTCGCCGGGTCAAACTCGTTTCGCAAAATATTTAGCATATGGCTAGAACTTCCGCCGGGTCAAATGCGTTACGTCACGAGTGACGCTTTACCTGTCCTCATTTTCAAAATGGAGGAAGCTGCTTTCAGTAGTTTGCAATCGCACAAAGGAAAAAAGATAAAGAGCTATTCAGTAGGATTTAAGGTCCAAGCTATTGAATACCGGAACAGTAAGCAGCTATGTTTTATAAATATACCGTAGCTGCATGTGTCAAATACTGTATAAGTCATTAAATGACTCCCGCCTCCTGGTGGTAGAGGGCGCTACTGCGCTAGTGATCCTTCTTGCGACTTCCGGTACTGCAGAAAAAGTGACTACACGCAGCAAGAGATTTTTTTTTTTTAACATGGAGGATTACATACCGGTATCTAAAATAAAACAGTTTTCTAAACTGGACTTTCAATGGAAGCAGGAGGTAACAATTAAAGGAATATCTCCATCGAGACAGAGAGACTTTTAAAACGGAAGAAAGAAAATAAGGAAGACTTCTATAAACAAGTTATCAACGCTTTTGGTCAGAAGGAGCTGCAAATGGACTCCATTTATAAGTACAGGGAAGACCATAATAACGTTTTTTTTTATTAAATGTGCTTTTCATGATGGTATGCTTACATCACACTCAAAGCGCACGCCTAAATTTACCGCATTCCTTTTGGTAAACGCCGGAGTGAGAAGAGGTTTTAAAATAATTACCGCATGCACGGCCATCCCGCCGGCTTCCGGTAAACGCCGGAGTGGCAGGAGGTTTTAAATTAATTAGCGCCCCTGCTGCTATTCAAGGAAATACGGTATACAGAATACAATGATTTGCAAATCCTTTTCAAGCTATATTCAATTGAATAGACTGCAAAGACAAGATACTTAACGTTGGAACTGGTAAACTTAATTTTTTTCAAATGTTAGCTCATTTAGGGTTTGATGCCTGCAGCATGTTTCAAAAAAGCTGGCACAAGTGGCAACAAAGACTGAGAATGTTGAGGAATGCTCATCAAACACTTATTTGGAACATCCTACAGGCTAATTGGGAACATGTATTAGTGGCCAAGTCATGGGTAACTTACACATCTGTGAAGACGCCATTAATGCTGAAAGGTACAAACAGGTTTTGGAGCAACATATGTGGCCATCCAAACAACGTCTTTTTCATGGACGCCCCTGCTTATTTCAGCAAGACAATGCCAAGCCACATTCTGCACGTGTTACAACAGCGTGGCTTCATAGTAAAAGAGTGCGGGTACTAGACTGGCCCGCCTGTAGTCCAGACCTGTCTCCCATTGAAAATATGTGGCGCATTATGAAGCCTAAAATAGCACAACGGAGACCCCCGGACTGTTGAACAACTTAAAGGCCTACTGAAATGACATTTTTTTTAATTTAAACGGGGATAGCAGATCTATTCTATGTGTCATACTTGATCATTTCGCGATATTGCCATATTTTTGCTGAAAGGATTTAGTATAGAACGACGACGATAAAGATCGCAACTTTTGGTATCTGATAAAAAAAAGGCTTGCCCCTACCGGAAGTAGCGTGACGTAGTCAATTGAACATATACGCAAAGTTCCCTATTGTTTACAATGATGGCCGCATGAAGTGTGAGAGATTCGGACCAAAAAAGCGACTATTTCCCCATTAATTTGAGCGAGGATGAAGAAAGATTTGTGGATGAGTAAAGTGCAAGTGAAGGACTAGTGGGGAGTGGAAGCGATTCAGATAGGGAAGATGCTGTGAGAGGCGGGTGGGACCTGATATTCAGCTGGGAATGACTACAACAGTAAATAAACACAATATACTCTATTAGCCACAACACAACCAGGCTTATATTTAATATGCCACAAATTAATCCCGCATAAAAACACCTAGGTGTTTGTTATGCTAGCTCCTACCTACTAGCTACTAGCTCGAGCTAGTTATAGCTCGAGCGGGTAATATGGACGGGATCCCGTCCATATTACCCGCCAATACAATTCAAACACCTGCACAACACACACACTCACTCAGCCCAAATAACCGTTCACCTAACCCAAGGTTCATAAAGCTTATATATTTAACCAAAGTTATGTACATGACACGCACGTACTGGCAAGCAATCAAATGTTTGGAAGCGCGCGGGTGGGACCTGATATTCAGCTGGGAATGACTACAACAGTAAATAAACACAAGACATATATATACTCTATTAGCCACAACACAACCAGGCTTATATTTAATATGCCACAAATTAATCCTAATGCTAGCTCCTACCTACTAGCTCGAGCTAGTTATAGCAAGCGATCAAATGTTTGGAAGCGCAGCTGTGTACTCACGGTATCGCAACTGTGTATCCAAATCAAAGTCCTCCTGGTAAGAGTCTCTGTTGTCCGAGTTCTTCCATCTTGACTGCATCTTTCGGGAATGTAAACAAAGAAGCGGCTGTGTTGTGTTGCTGCTGACTTCCCTCGCAAAATAGACGCTTCGCACCGACAACTTTCTTCTTTGCTTGCTCAGCTTCTTTCTCCATAATGCAATGAACAAATTGCAACAGATTCACCAACACAGATGTCCAGAATACTGTGGAATAATGACATGAAAACAGAGCTATTTCGTATTGGCTTCAATGGTGTCCGAATACTTCCGTTTCAATGATTGACGTCACGCGCATACGTCATCCTCAGAGGCGTTTCGAACCGGAAGTTTAGCGGGAAATTTAAAATGTCACTTTATAAGTTAACCCGGCCGTATTGGCATGTGTTGCAATGTTAAGATTTCATCATTGATATATAAACTATCAGACTGCGTGGTCGCTAGTAGTGGCTTTCAGTAGGCCTTTACGCTGTACATCAAGCAAGAATGGGAAAGAATTCCACATGAAAAGCTTCAAAAATGTGTCTCCTCAGTTCCCAAACCTTTACTGAGTGTTGTTAAAAGGAAAGGCCATGTAACACAGTGGTAAAAATGCCTTTTTTGCAATGTGTTGCAACGTGACCACTTCACTGCTTTTGGGTTTTGTATAAAGAAACTGCAAATGTTGTACAGTGGAAGCTAAATTGTAGCATACAAGTGTTGCATTATCTGACAGAAATGCAGAAGTGCCAATATTTATGGCCATGACTGTACATGATAATGGCTTCAATATAGAGGCAACTTGTTTTTCCATTGTACTGGTACTTTAAGGTAGCGAGCTGGCGCCGGTCACTCTGTGACTTTATCAAAGTGCAGTTACATTTACATAATCACATTTTCTCTATAGTTTTAATTTAAAACGTTAGTGGCGCTTTACCACGGCTTATTGTTACATCCCTAAAAACGACCAAGATAACCGAAACTTTGAGCGATGATTGCACACAGACTGAAGTTTAAGATCAGCAAATTTCTTAAAATTTGCTGGACCTCTGTAAGATTTATTAACATTTTTGTGGGTTGTGTTTTTTTGACCCTATATATTGCACAACAGACCTGGGGCCGTACTTATCAAGCTTCTTAGAGTGCCATTTTACACTTAAGTCCTGAGAATTTGCGAAATTTAGTCCTACTCTCAAACTTAAGAATAAAAGCTTTTTATCAACGTTCTTAAGTCTAAGAATCACTCCTACTCTCCACGATATTTAAGAGACCTTCAGAGGTGTCCTAAGTGGTTAGGAGTTGCCAGCAGGGGATGGCACTGAGGCGAGAGAGACGTGCGCGAACGTTCAGGGAACGGAACAATGTTTTTTTTTTTTTGATGACGAGCAGCTGATCAAACGGTATCGTTTAGACAGAGCGGATATTATTTTTGTCACAGATTTAATACTTTTCGATTCCTTGTTGATTTCTGCATGTGTCTGCAGTGGGCTAGTATATATAGAGCCACCCACACCAGTTTCAAATTAGTTGCCTAATTAATGAATTGGAAAGAAAATGTTATGACAGTAGCGTATGTGTGTGGCCGTGAGGTGAGTGACGTCAGTGAGTGTGTGGGCGATAGAAGAGAGGGAGCGGTAGCGTGAGTGCCGGCGGGGACTAGTTTGTTTTGTATTATTTTGTAGTTTATTGTCAAAATATACACTCCCATTGTCCACTTAAATATTTCCAAGATATTTCTTTATTCTTAGACAACGGATTCCATTCCGTGATTGGTCATTTCTATGGACACAGAAATGACGTCACCTAAAATTCCGTTTACGGCACATAGTAATGTCGTAATTCAGCTCTGAGTGTGACACTTAAGATTCAGTCCTACACTTCGCTGAAAGTGTGAGTAAGACGCTTGATAACTAACTTTTAAGTGCAGCTTTCAGCGAAGAATTTATTTACTCTTAAGTCAACTCTTAGCAGACTTCTTAGGAGTAATTCTAAGAAGCTTGATAAGTACGGCCCCTGATGTTGTAATAGTAATAAAGAGCCAACCTGCTTAGCCAGCATTGACATTAAATCAACATTGTGGCAAGTGTAACATGTACAGTATGAGTTTCACAATACCTGCACAAGCAACATTGATTGATTGAAACTTTTATTAGTAGATTGCACAGTACAGTTCATATTCCGTACAATTGACCACTAAATGGTAACGCCCGAATAAGTTTTTCAACTTGTTTAAGTCCATGTTAATCAATTCATGGTATATTTAAAATATTTTATATATTTTAAAATACATGCAGAGATAGGAGAAGCTGCTGGATGCTGGTTACTTCAAATGCACCTACTGCCATCTTGTGGGAATAGTTAAAATAATGGAGGCTGTCTACAGCCACAGCTGCTATTGCCAATGCTTTTTCACGTAATGAGAGACCCCGGTGGTTGTTTCCCACCCACCTGACAAATATAGACGACTCAGCGGTTAATTGTGCACGATGGTGACTCCAGTCCAGATGGCAGGGAGCACAGACAGTATCAAGTACATGTTTATTGCACACGGTGCTCACAATGACAGGTTAAGCAAATGTTTATCTCAAACAAATATATTTTTATCATACACTGATTTGTAGTTAAACATTGAGCGTCGTTTAGGGTGGCAAAGATTTGCACATTTCTGAAGCAAGTCTAACAGATATACTGTCGGTGAAAACAGAGAACAAAGCAACTTCTTTTTATTTTTAGCTCTGCTGCGATTAAGGGCGCTGAAGCAAATCTGCAAAATGTTATCTTTCCTGTCTGAAATGCCACCAAGCTGTCACCTGCGTTGGAAGGCCTAAATGTTATGCTAATGTTAGCTGGCTAGCTGCTTCTTTCACCTTGTCAAGAAGAGAATGGTGATGCTATGACTTTTTTTAAAGGTCCCCTTTTATGCAAAAGGGATTTTTCAGCTGCTGTTCTCACAATGATGAGTCACTAGAGCAGAACTTCTGGATAAAACGATAACAATACATATCACGAACGGGAGGTCTCACTCCGTCGCACGACAAATAGTGTCAAATGTTTACACTAAAACTTATAGAGATGTCAGAAGTGTGTTTCCTTTATTGTTAATACATGTACAATGTTATGCAGAGGTATAGTTGTAACAATTTTATAGACAAATTATACTTTTTATAGTCCCGGTGGAGAGTGGGGGGGCGCTAAATATTTTCTCCTTCTTCGGGGGGGCATACCGTATTTTTCGGAGTATAAGTCGCTCCGGAGTATAAGTCGCACCGGCCGAAAATGCATAATAAAGAAGGGAAAAAACATACATACGTCACACTGGAGTATAAGTCACATTTTTGGGGGATTTGATAAAAGCCAACACCAAGAATAGACATTTGAAAGGCAATTTAAAATAAATAAAGAAGAGTGAACAACAGGCTGAATAAGTGTACGTTATATGAGGCATAAATAACCAACTGGTATGTTAACGTAACATATTATGGTAAGAGTCATTCAAATAACTATAACATATAGAACATGCTATACGTTTACCAAACAATCTGTCACTCCTAATTGCTAAATCCCATGAAATCTTATACGTCTAGTCTCTTACGTGAATGAGATAAATAATATTATTTGATATTTTACGCTAATGTGTTAATAATTCCACACATAAGTCACTCCTGAGTATAAGTCTATGAAAAAAACTGCGACTTATAGTCAGAAAAATACGGTAACAGAATATAATTAAAGTTAAAGTTAAAGTACCAATGATTGTCACACATACACACACTAGGTGTGGCGAAATTATTCTCTGCATTTGACCCATCACCCTTGATCACCCCCTGGGAGGTGAGGGGAGCAGTGAGCAGCAGCGGTGGCCGCACCCGGGAATAATTTTTGTTGATTTAACCCCCAATTCCAACCCTTGATGCTGAGTGCCAAGCAATAGTGATTAGCGTTGCACAATTTAGACCAGGGGTGTCCAAAGTGCGGCCTGTAGGTAATTTTTTAACAGCCAATGGCACAATCGTTAGCTTTCTAGCATTAGCGTTTTTGCTAATTCAACAGGTATATACCTCAACATCAAATGTTTTGTTACTTGACGAATGACACCCATTAGAAAGCTAACGTAGCTTTTTAAAAAAAAAAAAATGTTTTAGCTAATTTCCTAGGTATGCACCTCAGTCATATTTTGTTACTTGATGCATGTTAACATTAGCATTAGCCTTTTTAAACAAATTTTTGAGGTACACATTAGAGTGATGTATTTTGGCACTTTACAGGTGATACAGTAAGCATTTTAGCATGCTAGCTTTTTTTAAGCTAATTTAGCAGGTATACACTTCAGTGTCATATATTTCGATATTTCACTAATGCAAACTGAATGCATGCTTTTGTTAGAAATTATTGTTATTATTGTACTGTTAGCATGCTGGCTTTTTTTGTTCATTTTGCTCATATTTTTTGTTACTTGATGCTATCCGACCAGCATGCTAACTGTTTAGTTGGGCTTTGCAGAATTCACAGGAAATTTCTACTGAAATTTATTTGAACAAAAATCAATTTATAGTACTTGTTTTGAAGGCAACGACTACCAAAATGGCTACCCCTGATATAGATGATACATACAGTATAAATGATAAACATTTAGCTGGCTTTTTATACGAACTTCATATCGTGATGCTGCATTCTAGTTATGTCCTGCAAATTTGACAGCGACAAGCGATCAAAGGCTTCAACGTAATGTAGCGTCCTGGCTAGCAACTAACGTCCCTCCATGATGCAGCTTCTAAATCACTAATCTTCACCTCCATGGTGGCAAACAAACTGTGTTTATCATTAGTAGTGTATTTCATTTACAAAGATGTGTACATATTATAAATATTACTATTACATTTTATTTGTAGTGCCCATGTTATCAGTGTTATATTTACAATCAGACCACACTTACATGGAGGAGAATGTTGTTTTAATCACCATCACATAAGGCGCTTGCACATTGCTGAACGAAATGAAACCAACACATGTGAGTAATGACATAAAATAACTTGTTTTGTTGTTAAACAAAACATTAAATAACATTGATGTACGTGTGCAGCACAGCTCTGGGGCCGTACTTATCAAGCTTCTTAGAGTGCCATTTTACACTGAAGTCCTGAGAATTTGCGAAATTTAGTCCTACTCTCAAACTTAAGAATAAAAGCTTTTTATCAACGTTCTTAAGTCTAAGAATCACTCCTACTCTCCATGATATTTAAGAGACCTTCAGAGGTGTCTTAGGTGGTTAGGAGTTGCCAGCAGGGGATGGCACTGAGGCGAGAGAGACGTGCGCGAACGTTCAGGGAACGGAACAATGTTTTGTTTTTTTTTGATGACGAGCAGCTGATCAAACGGTATCGTTTAGACAGAGCGGATATTATTTTTGTCACAGATTTAATACTTTTCGATTCCTTGTTGATTTCTGCATGTGTCTGCAGTGGGCTAGTATATATAGAGCCACCCACACCAGTTTCAAATTAGTTGCCTAATTAATGAATTGGAAAGAAAATGTTATGACAGTAGCGTATGTGTGTGGCCGTGAGGTGAGTGACGTCAGTGAGTGTGTGGGCGATAGAAGAGAGGGAGCGGTAGCGTGAGTGCCGGCGGGGACTAGTTTGTTTTGTATTATTTTGTAGTTTATTGTCAAAATATACACTCCCATTGTCCACTTAAATATTTCCAAGATATTTCTTTATTCTTAGACAACGGATTCCCTTCCGTGATTGGTCATTTCTATGGACACAGAAATGACGTCACCTAAAATTCCGTTTACGGCACATAGTAATGTCGTAATTCAGCTCTGAGTGTGACACTTAAGATTCAGTCCTACACTTCGCTGAAAGTGTGAGTAAGACGCTTGATAACTAACTTTTAAGTGCAGCTTTCAGCGAAGAATTTATTTACTCTTAAGTCAACTCTTAGCAGACTTCTTAGAAGTAATTCTAAGAAGCTTGATAAGTACGGCCCCTGGTCTACAGTCAGGAAAGCCAATATTTTCTATGGCCCCTGGGAAATGTTTAAAAAGTTTTGACTTCTAATTGGGACGAATGTAGACATTTATTTGTTAAATAAAAAATGGAAAGACTAGCCTACAGCTACAGATCGACATAACTTTGTTTTTCAACCATTGGTGAGTTCGAAAGAGAGTGCTGAGAAGAAGCGATATTCATTGGATTTAAGTAAGAAATCATCGAAAACATGACCGACCGTTGAGTTGTCTTGTTGAGGTAGTTGTAGCTCTGCTAGTCTGCACCATCAGACTAGTCATGTCAGCCAAGGATGTTAAAATAATAAAGGGTAGCCATTTATCCATGAAAATATAGAGAAGCTCCTGATGGTGTGTTTGACGGAGAAGCAGCTTGAAGGAGATACTGTAGAACAGTGGTCCCCAACCTTTTTGTAGCTGCGGACCGGTCAACGCTTGAAAATTTGTCCCACGGACCGGGTGGCTGTTTTATTTATTTTTATTTTTTATTTATTTATTTTTTATTTATATATTGTGTTTTTTATGTTGATTTAATAAATAAAATAAAAAATAAATAAATAAAAAATAAAAAAAATATATATATTTTTTTATTATAATTTTTTTTTTTCTTTCTTTCCCCAACCACCGGTCCGCGGTGGTTGGGGACCATCATCATCATCGGCGGTCACTCGAACGAGTATGACGATCCTCCTGGTAGGGGTGTATCCCTTTATGGAGGATGCCTGTGCGTGACTTAGTTTAACGTGGGGAGACTGGTGCACAGACAGTCACCACACGATCCTTGACAGAATCGGGTCAGGGTCCAGTGGCATGGAGTCCAAGACGACTGGGGACCCTTTTCTGCTGCAGCCTTCTGCCGCCGTTGAGGTCTTCACCGTATCCCTGGCTAGGGGGCAGTCAGGTACTAGGCCTTTGCCAAGGGCCACCTGGGGTAACAGTAGTAATAATAATAATAATAATAATAATAATAGATTTTATTTGTAAAAAAGCACTTTATATTGAGTAAACAATCTCAAAGTGCTACAGTGTATTTAAAAAAAATAAAAAAATGAAAAAAAATGACAAAATAAATAAATAAATTAAATAAATAAAAAGATAATAAAGAAATAAATAAAAATAAAAACTAGAACAGCCAAATAGCTACAACTAGTATGCATATATCTAAAAAACGTTTTTTTTTTAAAAAGAAGGGCTTTTAAGCCTTTTTTAAAAGCATCCACAGTCTGTGGTGCCCTCAGGTGGTCAGGGACCACTGCTGTAGAAGACTGCCGTTTTAAGGTAAATACTGTACATTATTATGACATTACTTCATTCAATTCTAGATCCATAGAAAAAAAACCCCCGCCAAGTCTACCACCATGCACGCCGCTGCTTAAA
>NC_084752.1:44126323-44173823 GCF_033978785.1 Entelurus aequoreus | reverse complement strand
GCCAGCCGGGAGACATAGTCTTCCCAACGTGTCCTGGGTCTTCCCCGTGGCCTCCTACCGGTCGGACGTGCCCTAAACACCTCCCTAGGGAGGCGTTCGGGTGGCATCCTGACCAGATGCCCGAACCAACTCAACTGGCTCCTCTCCATGTGGAGGAGCAGCGGCTTTACTTTGAGCTCCCCCCGGATGGCAGAGCTTCTCACCCTATCTCTAAGGGAGAGCCCCGCCACCCGGCGGAGGAAACTCATTTCGGCCGCTTGTACCCGTGATCTTGTCCTTTCGGTCAAAACCCAAAGCTCATGACCATAGGTGAGGATGGGAACGTAGATCGACCGGTAAATTGAGAGCTTTGCCTTCCGGCTCAGCTCCTTCTTCACCACAACGGATCGATACAGCGTCTGCATTACTGAAGACGCCGCACCGATCCGCCTGTCGATCTCACGATCCACTCTTCCCTCACTCGTGAACAAGACTCCAAGGTACTTGAACTCCTCCACTTGGGGCAGGGTCTCCTCCGCAACCCGGAGATGGCACTCCACCCTTTTCCGGGCGAGAACCATGGACTCGGACTTGGAGGTGCTGATTTTCATCCCAGTCGCTTCACACTCAGCTGCGAACCGATCCAGCGAGAGCTGAAGATCCTGGCCAGATGAAGCCATCAGGACCACATCATCTGCAAAAAGCAGAGACCTAATCCTGCAGCCACCAAACCAGATCCCCTCAACGCCCTGACTGCGCCTAGAAATTCTGTCCATAAAAGTTATGAACAGAATGGGTGACAAAGGGCAGCCTTGGCGGAGTCCAACCCTCACTGGAAACGTGTCCGACTTACTGCCGGCAATGCGGACCAAACTCTGGCACTGATCATACAGGGAGCGGACCGCCACAATCAGACAGTCTGATACCCCATACTCTCTGAGCACTCCCCACAGGACTTCCCGAGGGACACGGTCGTATGCTTTCTCCAAGTCCACAAAACACATGTAGACTGGTTGGGCAAACTCCCATGCACCCTCAAGGACCCTGCCGACAGTATAGAGCTGGTCCACAGTTCCACGACCAGGACGAAAACCACACTGTTCCTCCTGAATCCGAGGTTCGACTATCCGGCGTAGCCTCCTCTCCAGCACACCCGAATAGACCTTACCGGGAAGGCTGAGGAGTGTGATCCCACGATAGTTAGAACACACCCTCGGGTTCCCCTTCTTAAAGAGAGGAACCACCACCCCGGTCTGCCAATCCAGAGGTACCGCCCCCGATGTCCATGCGATGTTGCAGAGTCTTGTCAACCAAGACAGCCCCACAGCATCCAGAGCCTTAAGGAACTCCGGGCGGATCTCATCCACCCCCGGGGCCTTGCCACCGAGGAGCTTTTTAACTACCTCAGCAACCTCAGCCCCAGAAATTGGAGAGCCCACCACAGATTCCCCAGGCACTGCTTCCTCATAGGAAGACGTGTTGGTGGGATTGAGAAGGTCTTCGAAATATTCCCTCCACCGATCCACAACATCCGCAGTCGAGGTCAGCAGAACACCATCCTCACCATACACGGTGTTGATAGTGCACTGCTTCCCCTTCCTGAGGCGGCGGATGGTGGTCCAAACCCAAAGATCCATATAATAATAATAATACATATGAATAGAAATTTTCTGCAGAACAAAACTTTGTTGTAGAAGTCTGCTTCCGAGTCCCTCCCTGGCACTCACGTCTCAGGCTGGCTGCCCCGTCCACTCAGCTTCTTGCCTCGTTTGCGTGGTAGCTGATGAGATGTAGATAACCCGTGCAGATTCGAACTATTGAAACACTCCCTATAGTTCAAGACTAACGGTAGTTTGAAAATGCACTGCACATTGTATTGGCGGCTCCAGTTTTGATGGTAAAGGTTTGAAAAAATAATTTGGAGACGACCGGCGGGCCGGGTTGAAAAGCTTAAGGGGCCGTAATTTGCCCAAGCCTGGTCTAGACTATGAATAGGATGTGTCTACAGTACAACAACCTAGTTGAAAAGTAGACTTTTACCAAATATCTGTTTTTGTCTAAAAAACCCATATTCTTATGTCAGCTGCTCCCCAGCCTCCTCAGCCTCAATCCGCTGTCACTTTTAAGCGGACTCCCAGGCGGCGTCAGCTTTCACCCAAGTGAAGGACAGCTGGCCTGACAGCTGGGCTCATGGCTGCTCTGGAGGGCGACAAGGAAGTTAAAAGGAAAAGTTATTGGTGTGGAATGTGTCTTTACCTGAAGGCAAGTTCACGTACGTAACAACACCTAGCTCAATGTTGCCTCCAATCCCTGAGCACAATAGCATATTGGAAGTGCCAGAATCTAGCTTTGATTCCGGAATTTACTCAGATGAAATGTGTTTTTAGTAAGTGCTACCAATGTCTCTGACAGATCTTGGGGCTCTAATAAACACATTTTAAGTTGTGTACATATGCACTGTAACTAGTGATGCAAAGATTTGAACGCTTCATATCCCGGTTATCGTGACCAAAATGATCACGGTTATCATTGTTATCGCTGTGTTGTCAAGTGTGTTCAACCCTTGTGTGGTGTTCGGGTCTGTGGGACCCGTTTTAATTTTTTATCAAAAGAAAAATGATACAATTAATTAATTTTTCAAACTGAGACTCACTGACTTTGGCTCATTTTCTGTGAAGAACATATACCAGGATACATATTTAATGACCACACACCATACACCCCCCCTACACATTTCTATTACATATAAGATAAATGATAAATGATAAATGGGTTATACTTGTATAGCGCTTTTCTACCTTCAAGGTACTCAAAGCGCTTTGACAGTATTTCCACATTTACCCATTCACACACACATTCACACACTGATGGCGGGAGCTGCCATGCAAGGCGCTAACCAGCAGCCATCAGAGGCAAAGGGGGAAGTGTCTTGCCCAAGGACACAACGGACGTGACTAGGAAGGTAGAAGGTGGGAATTGAACCCCAGTAACCAGCAACACTCAGATTGCTGGCACAGCCACTCTACCAACTTCGCCACGCCGTCCCATTAAGATGTCCGAGTCCACTGGACCGGGGCTAATAGAAGTGTGGAAATTGATGTTCTGTGTAACACACACACACACACACACACACACACACACACACACACACACACACACACACACACACACACACACACACACACACACACACACACACACACACACACACACACACACACACACACAGCAGGCCTAGACAGGAGGAGGGCAGAGTGTAGGTACACAGAACATCAGAGGGTCAAATGTGCGAGAAAATGAGAGCAGACTATGTTGACAAACAATGTTGCAACCTTGTGTGGGAACCGCAGGTGCAGAAAAACAAAAGAAGAATCCCTGTGGGATGCAGAAACTGGCAGAGAAATTTTCCATGCAACGTTCATATTGTTGTTACTCAGCCAGCGTTTGTTTACCTTATCCCAATAAACATCTGTTCAGTATTTTAACATAAAAGTGTTTGATTGTGAGGCATTAAAAGCCACAAAATGCAACGGGTCCATCAGACCCACAAACGCTGGCTGAGTAACATCAATATGAACATTACACAAGGGTTAAAACAGTACCTATACGCACACTGAAATATTTTGACCAAATTAAAAAAAATAACTAAAATAAATAGGTACAGTTTTAGAAATAAAATGTATTGTGTTTCTTAAGCCTGGCTAATAGTGATTCCGTCTTAATATTTTATCTGTTTTAATGGCAAAGCGTTTGTTGTTTTAAATATTGTTTTGCACTGACGCACTATGAGATGTATTTAAATCAAAATTGCATGCATCAAATCTATTTTTATTATTATTTCTGGCAGGCGTTGTGGTGTCCTACTCTGTTCAACGGTCCTTGAACACACCATAAAAACACTTCTGTCTCGTATTCTTTTGCGTATAGAACGATCAGTCTGTGCTAAGAGATGTACACAATGGAATATATTAGTCGCTCTGAAAGGAATGTGTTTATGAGTTTAAATTGGGGTATGGGCTTTCTTAATGGGGAAAGATGATAATGTCTCTTGTTTTCATGTTAGAATTTTAGCTAGAGAGTTGGCGCCGGTCAGTCCGTTAGTTTATCAAAGTGCAGTTACCAATCACGGTTTTTCGATCATTTTAAATTTTAAAACGGTAATATTAACCTTTGGGAGTTTTACCGCGGATATCATTAATATTGTTTATCGTTACACACCGCACTGTAACTTTGTACCTGCACAACGGAATTGATGCCATGTCTCACGTGCAACAACATAACATTCAGGAGTGGGACAGAAGGACACAAACGTTAGCAACGCCAGTGTATGCTGCAATGCTAACATTACACTTGCATGTTAACACCAACATCATGCTTGGTTAAAGGCCTACTGAAAGCCACTACTAGCGACCACGCAGTCTGATAGTTTATATATCAATGATGAAATCTTAACATTGCAACACATGCCAATACGGCCGGGTTAACTTATAAAGTGACATTTTAAAATTCCCGCCACACTTCCGGTTGAAAAACTCCTTTGGATATGATTTATGCGCGTGACGTCACAAAATGCACGGAAGTGTTTGGGCCCTATTGGACACAATACACAAAGCTCTGTTTTCTTCGACAAAATTCCACAGTATTCTGGACATTTGTGTTGGTGAATCTTTTGCAATTTGTTTAATGAACAATGGAGGCTGCAAAGAAGAACGTTGTAGGTGGGATCGATCGGTGTCTTAGCGGCTAAGTACAATACTTACAGCAACACAACAAGGACTACTTACCCTGATAGAAGACGCCTAGCCGATGCTTGCCGCCAAACCCACGGATGAAGTCCTTCGTCGCGCCGTCGATCGCTGGAACACAGGTGAGCACGGGTGTTGATGGGAAGATGAGGGCTGGCTGGCGTAGGTGGAGCGCTAATGTTTTATCATAGTTCTGTGAGGTCCGGTTGCTAAGTTGCTAAATTAGCCTTAGCGTCGTTAGCAACAGTATTGTTAAGCCTTACCAGGCTGAGAATTTTTAACCGTGTAGTTACATGTACATGGTTTAATAGTATTGTTGATCTTCTGTCTATCCTTCCAGTCAGGGGTTTATTTATTTTGTTTCTATCTTCATTTGAGAACGATGCTATCACGTTAGCTCAGTAGCTAAGTGTGTCACCGATGTATTGTCTTGGAGATAAAAGTCACTTTAAATGTCCATTTCGCGTGCTCGACTCTCATTTTCAAGAGGATATAGTATCCGAGGTGGTTTAAAATACAAATCCGTGATCCACAATAGAAAAAGGAGAGAGTGTGGAATCCAATGAGCAAGCTTGTACCTAAGTTACGGTCAGAGCGAAAAAAGATACGTCCATCACTGCCTCTCAAGTCCTTCACTGTAACGTTCCTCATCTACGAATCTTTCATCCTCGCTCAAATTAATGGGGTAATCGTCGCTTTCTCGGTCCGAATCTCTCTCGCTCCATTGTAAACAAAGGAAAATTGTGAGGAATGCTAGCTCCTGTGACGTCACGCTACTTCCGGTACAGGCAAGGCTTTTTTTTATCAGTGAGCAAAAGTTGCGAACTTTATCGTCGATTTTCTCTACTAAATCCTTTCAGCAAAAATATGGCAATATCGCGAAATGATCAAGTATGACACATAGAATGGATCTGCTATTCCCGTTTAAATAAAAGAAAATCATTTCAGTAGGCCTTTAACTTGTTAGTTAATGAAAAATAAGATGGTCAAACCTACAGCTAACATGTTTGTAGTAAACTGGTAATAGTTGGCAAAGCTCCGGTCCGTATGTTAAGATGTGTAGCGAAGCCCACATAGCTGTTACACAGGGGTCTGTGGCATGCCTGGCCAATAGTTGCCTATGTACCTGAACAGGCCACCATTTTTCCTCTGAACAAACAGCCAAAACACACACTTTTAATTAGACACTGGTATTGTGTAAACAACCCTAAAGGCTCGCTGATCTGACAGGCAGATAAAGCCATTCTCCTCTTATCTTGCTAATCATTTTTTCCACCGTCGTTTCGCTTTAATCTGCCACAGACGGAAATAATTTGGACTGCGTGATATTTGTTTTCTTTGAAGATTATTCTGCTCAAGATGCACACTGAAAATGACCTTACATGTTGTTTCCCTCTAAGCACATTAGCATTTTTGCGGCCACTATGCCAATTTGTCCCAGACTTCACACTGGCAGTGTGCACTTCCTTTGCTCCAAGGCATTGCAAAGGCGTGGCTGTCTTGTTTCCGTTGATGGCATTCTTCAAAATAGCTTATCACAAAGGGAAACACTGCAAAGAATAAGGTGTGACACACAGGTTTTACTAGTGGACTTTAGCAAGCCACATCCAGAAAACTCTCATCGTCTATTGTGTGCCAGCCAATGGCCCAAAGGATGGTTGGGAAAACAATTCTCAGCTCAAGGTAGAGAAAACAATTGAAGGTAATTCAGTGAGACTGCTTGAACATATACGTCACTATGTAGGGAAGACGTTTTAGTCTTTAACAACACTTGTTGTTTATTTTGCATTGTTTTGACATTGACTTTCGACACAGGACATGATGATTCTCATCCTGCTCAGATGCTCGTGCGCGTTCCAGCACAGTGAGCCATTTTAATTGTTAATTTACTGGAATTTCAAGCTACCATTTGCAGACTAATTGGCTTGTTCATTCAGTTGGTAAACAGGAATAGGTTACTTTAAATGACTGGGTAAAATAATTCACATTATTTACTTACACAAGACTAAAGCCAGGGCTGGAAGATTATGGCAAAAATAACAATCATGATTATTTTGATTGATATTTAAAAATTCCAATTAATAACGTGATTATTCATTCATTTGAAAACAGGAGTATTTATTTACCACCAAAACTCAACTTATAGTACAAGAACAACAAATATAAATTAGTAGCAAATAAACAACAAATAAAATAACGAGGGATGTCCGATAATGGCTTTTTGCCGATATCCGATATTCCGATATTGTCCAACTCTTTAATTACCGATACCGATATCAACCGATATATGCAGTCGTAGAATTAACACATTATTATGCCTAATTTGGACAACCAGGTATGGTGAAGATAAGGTCCTTTTTAAAAAAATTAGTAAAATAAGATAAATAAATTAGAAACATTTTCTTGAATAAAAAAGAAAGTACAACAATATAAAAACAGTTACATAGAAACTAGTAATGAATGAAAATTAGTAAAATTAACTGTTAAAGGTTAGTACTATTAGTGGAGCAGCAGCACGCACAATCATGTGTGCTTACGGACTGTATCCCTTGCAGACTGTATTGATATATATTGGTATGTAATGTAGGAAGCAGAATATTAATAACAGAAAGAAACAACCCTTTTGTGTGAATGAGTGTAAATGGGGGAGGGAGGTTTTTTGGGTTGGTGCACTAATTGTAAGTGTATCTTGTGTTTTTTATGTTGATTTAATAAAAAAAACCAAAAAAAAAAAAACCAAAAAAAAAAACCCGATACAGATAATAAAAAAAACCGATACCGATAATTTCCGATATTACATTTTAACACATATATCGGCCGATAATATCGGCAGGCCGATATTATCGGACATCCCTAAAAATAACAATAGTAACAATACATTTAAATAACAATAGCGATTAGAGGTGGTAATATTTGAGCACCTCACGATTGGATTACCATTACAATTCAGGCACTACGATTCGATGAAAAATGTATTATTAATGCATCTTTAATATATTTATTTTCGTTTCACTAAATAATAGTTTACTACTTGCAACTTTTAAAAATGGTGTATTTGTAATATGAAGCAATAAATGAATTCCCATCACATTGATTAAATTAATGAAAATGTGTGCAAAACTGGAACATAAGTGCCCCAAAATAAAGGAGCCGGTTGGCTCTCTCTGTGAGGTGGCTCACTGCCGTCAGCCAAATTTTAGAATTGTCTGCATTACTTTATTTACAATAAATACATCGATTACTGACGTTTACTAATCGATTTGCTAATCGCTCATGTCCGAATTACAATGCATCTACAAATCTATTATTCCTCCCACCACTAATAGCAATATAATGAAACAATAACATTCAGTTCTTCCATTTACATTTAAAAAAAAATCAGTTTTTTGCCTTTTACACTTATTTTACAGCCTTATGTGTGCTTTTCGGTTTCATAAATAAAACCTAATAAAATGCAAAAAGTTCAATACATCTTCGGACAATTTTTACCAATATTTTAAGTCAAAGCCTCATTTTTGTGAATGTATCAATAAGTGCTTTAAGTAAAGTACTTTTTTGAAACCTTTTATTTTGTTAGTAGAGTCAGGACTGGATGTTGCGCACAGCGCTGGTTTTGTGAAAGGGTGAAGTGTGCTGTTTTGAGCTTGACAAGGAAGGAAACGACTTGAGGCTGTTAAAATAAATAAATAAAAAAATAAACAAAGCGAGAGCCTCAAGTTTCGACTGCCGTCCTGTTTGTACATTGCTCTTACATCCATGATGTCTTTAACAACAACACAAGCTGATGAGATGTTTTGTGGGTTTATGGATCGTTCCTGTTAGCTTTAGCTTCCTAGTTTAGTGGCTGTTTCAAGTGGCCATCTCAACATTCTTTAGTTTAGGATGTGTTTCGGGGTGAATGAGCTCTTGCGGGCACATTATTTTCCCTAACAAATGTTTATTTTCCTCACAATGACCGCATGCCACTCACATGAATTCAGTGATAATCTCCATTTATTTTAATAATCCTGCTTTTTATTCTGTGGATTTCGTTTTTTTTTGGGCCAATTCCGTAACTCCGTCAGCGGTTACGTCAACGCGGAAATGCCTTACTTTTTTTGTTGAGTTTAGTGATTATTGATTAGGCATACTAGCGTTGTGTCAAATACAAAGTAGCAACCATGGTGAGATCCCATACTGCTAGTAGATGTGGTCCTGTTTTCACTCAAACGCTCACTCATCCGTTTTATCGTTACAATCTCGGGATTTTGCATACACGTTGCGCTACTCATTAATCTTTTTTTTTCCAATATAAAATGAAAATTTGATTAACTGTCTAGCCTGAACTCAAGCTATATATTATATATATTTAATATACTGTATGTGTGTATATATATATATATATATATATATATATATATATATATATATATATATATATATATATATATATATATATATATATATATATATATATATATATATATATATATATATATATATATATATATATATATATATATATATATATATATATATATATATATATATATATACGTATGTATGTATGTGTGTGGGAAAAATCACAAGACTATTTCATCTCTACAGGCCTGTTTCATGAGGGGTTTCCTCAATCATCAGGGGATTTTTCCCCTGATGATTGAGGAAACCCCTCATGAAACAGGCCTGTAGAGATAAAATAGTCTTGTGATTTTTCCCACACATACATATTACGCTCTACCACGGTATCGAGCACTATTTTTTTGGATAATCTGATTAAGACATATATATATATATATATATATATATATATATATATATATATATATATATATATATATATATATATATATATATATATATATATATATATATATATATATATATATATATATTAGGGCTGTCAAAGTTAACGCAATAACGCGTTAACTGTAGGTTCCTATAACGGCGATCATTTTTTAAATGCGTGATTAACGTTTATGACCCTCGGCCCGTTCCGTAGCTTGGGGGAAATGTGTAATGGCGTCCAGTTACTGTTGAGCCACAGGCTTGAAAATAGCTAGCAGAACTGCACAAAGAAAAGGGGACCTTATGGAAATCTCAGATCCAAAGCAATGACAAGTTCTTGTCCGAACAAGAGAAGACAATTCTACCTTCAATCGCCGTGAGACGACATTATTGGAGCGAACGCTGAGCGTGCATTGCTGCTTGGAGTAAGGAGACTCTTTACGCCTGTGTTTGGATTACACTTAAGTGCATTAAAAACATCAAATGTAGATTGTTACTCACACTGCTGTAGTAAAACGGAATACAAGCTCAGCAGAAACAAATACGGTAGAGAAGAAATCTAAAGTCACTTTTATTGGAGATTTGTCAAAACATGTGAAGTCTTTTCTCATACCAATCACACACGTCCGGTTGGCGGCTTCACAATAACAGCGCTAAGCTTCACATCCGGTCTAACAAACAAAACAACGAAAATTTGAAAAACCCCAACCATTATGTATTGTTTTAATTTTTTCTGTGTTTTCATAGTGAAATATTTGGTTCTATTTATATACCTTACTGTAATGTTATCAATATTTCCTTTTTTCATCATTTCTTTTCATTTGTTTTCAACATGTTCAAAATTGTACAACATGTTAAGTACGGAGAATCAGAAACATTTATTCATGTAGAAAAAATATCACCTGGCATCTTTGACAATCAAAGCATGATCGTAACAATCCACATTTGGTGTTATTAGTGCGTGAAACTGCTATCTAAACTTGGAAGTGTAGCTCCTCTCCTCTTAATGGAAGTGCTCCTAGAGCAGGATTACAAATTCTGTATTACTGCAAAATACAAAATCTGGCCAGACACCAACACGCTGCAAGTATTTTTTAAATTCTCTTTAAAAACGTGTTTCCTTTTCATGTTGAGCGGTTCCAAAAAGCATAATGTTTAAAAACATTTAATTAAAGCAAATTAATTGTCCAGTCATTGTATTAAAAACTTTTAAATCATCTGTCTAGGGTACACTTATTCATGACGAAAAAGCATATCTTTCTGCAATTAATCGCGATTAATTTTGAGTCATCTATGAACGAAATGCGATTAAATTAAAAAAAAAAAGCTTGATACAACATACGAGTTTTAGACAAAAACAATGAGAGAAAACAATTAAAAACGACATTTTCTGAGTCCCTGAAGTTGTAGTGGTGTCCACACAGGCTGGTGATGAAAATGACTTGATGTGGACCTTTCGCTTAATACATTTGGTCGCACACAGCATGACCGCCCGCATCTGCCTCCACTTTAGAAGGAGCTCAAAAGGTGTTTCAATTGGTACGTTGCAACACTGCTGTGGAGCTTTGGGCTAAACAGCAGTCAGAATTAACCCCTGGCCTCCTCCTATCATCCATTCTCAGCAGGCAGCGTAATGATATGCTAATAAGCTTGGCAGGCCGGGTTCCAATGGTGCAGCGCTGCAAAAGTTGTGAATATTAAATATCGTGTAGTACAGCGTTGCATGAAAGGAAACATCTAAAGATGAAAACAATTCCTTATGGGATGTTTTTCTTACCAACGATTTGTATGAATTTTTAATTCATATTTCCCTAATGAAGCAATTTAAATTTAAATAATGTGATCAGGCAATGTTTTAAATTACATTTTAGCAGTGGTACAAGTTTCAAAATGGGGGATTGGAATACAGTCAAGGAGGTGGTGGTCAGAAAAAGTTAAATGCCAATTGATCGCAAAGATACCATACAGGGTTTCACCCCAGATTGCAAATACACATGTGGCCAATATGACGTTACAGTGTTTCCCATAAACTGCCAAGATACCTGTGGCGGTGGGGGCGTGGCTATGGGCGTGGTCACCATGACATCATCGAGTAATTTGCATAATTTACTACAATGATATGATTTTCTCTAAAAAGGCTCAAAAAATGTATACTTACTAATTAATAATAACAGTTTTGTTTTAAACGTCCATCCATCCATCCATTTTACAATATAATTACAACACTTTATGTACATATTTATATACAGATTTGAACAATAAGTTATTCACTGAAATATATTTATTAATTGTGGTTCTTACAAAAAATATATCTTATAAAATATAAAAGCTAAAATGTCTCTTAAAGCGCTGCCCCTTTAATTAGTGCATACTAAATAATTGAACTTTAGCCTACTACTACAACCATATTATTTACCAGCAACATAAAGTGAAACAGAGGCAGAGGTGTCCTGCCACAGTCAGTAACAAATAAACAGAAAACAGTAGTGGTCAAATACAAATAAGGCAACAGGAGAAGTATCCTACACTTCTCTTTTGTAAAGTAAATCTGAACAGCCTATATGGGCGTCTACATCAACTATATGATTTGCCTGAGAAGCTGGACAGGACAAAAAAAAACAAAAAACTTTTTTTTTTTTTTTTAATTTGTGGCAAACGTAATTCTTTCGTGGCGGGCCGCCACAAATAAATGAATGTGTGGGAAACACTGCGTTATCATATACAGTACACACATTCTCATTCACAACACAACTGATGGTCCCAACCCCATTGGTAAAGCAAGAAATTCCACCAATCAACCCTGATAAGGCACTCCTGTGAAGTGAAAACCATTTCACCTCTTGAAGCCCATGGAGAGAATGCCAAGAGTGTGCAAAGCAGTAATCAGAGCAAAGTGTGGCTATTTTGAAGAAACTATAATACAAAACATGTTTTCAGTTATTTCACCTTTTTTTGTTAAGTACATAACTCCACATGTGTTCATTCATAGTTTTGATGTGACAATCTACAATGTAAATAGTCGTGAAAATAAAGAAAACGTATTAAATGAGAAGGTGTGTCCAAACATTTGGCCTGTACTGTATATGATGTCATGATTAATACAATCGGCCATGGTGCATATACAGTATTTTCTTTGAAAAGGATATACAGATGTTATATATAAAACAGATCTGTTATTAGTATTAACATATGTTTTTTCTTGTGTATCGCTTTGCTCTCTTATATAATAAAATAATAAAACCAGTACCTTCATGGTAATGCCCCCCTCTACCTCAAAGAACTGCTCACCCCCAAATCCTCCACACGACACCTCCGCTCCGGACAGGCGTTACTCCTTCAACCTCCAAAGACAAAGCTACGAACAATGGGAGACCGGGCTTTCTGCGCCACCGCTCCCAGTCTGTGGAACGCGCTCCCTGACCACCCGAGGGCACCACAGACTGTGGATGCTTTTAAAAAAGGCTTAAAAACCCTTCTTTTTAAAAAAGCCTTTTTTTAGATTTATGCGCGCTAGTTCTGGCTATTAGGTTGTTATAGTTTTTATTTTTATATTTTTATTTTATTATCTTTTTATTTTTTTTAATACACTGTAGCACTTTGAGGTTGTTTGCTCAATGTAAAGTGCTTTTTACAAATAAAATATATTATTATTAAAATATAATAAATATGAATTAGAGATGGAAAAAAATAACTTGAGGTGGTTTGGTTATCTCCACAATAAAGTCACTGTAAAACTAAGCGCACAAAGGAAAGTACGTCAGTATGCACATTAAGTACACATACATTTAGCAATCATGTTAAATTGATTATACAGTTTACAATAAATGGGAAAAAAAGCAATACAATTATAAATGATGAAGTGCTGTTAGCTTAATGTTAACATATAATGGACCAACTTATTGACAGGCTAACGAAAATGATCAGGGCACATATATAAAAAATCATTCACACTCGCATACGTATGGACAATTTACAGTCTCTAATTAACCTAACATGCATATTTTTGAAATGTGTGAGGAACCCGCAGAACCCGGAGAAAACCCACACAGGTGTGGGGAGATCATGCAAACTCCACACAGATGTCCAAATGGACGTTCGAAGATGCATACGGCGTAGAGTTAATGTTACTGTCAGTAGTAATGTCAAAATGAGGCGTGCCGGATTTTATTTTGCTGTGGCAGTGGGTGGGTGACCTGTGTCAGGTGAATGGAAATACCCCAAGTGTTAAACTTATACTCGGTACTTTTATCAGGCGAATTCTGTGATCAGTCTACTGTTCCCCGCCTCCCAAGTAAATTGTCTGGCCGAGGTGCAAGATTGCTTTTAAATGACAACACTTTGATCGATTCACCTGAATAGCCTCGTATCCTCGGGGCATTGAATGGATCACAATTTGACTGCGGAGGTTGTCTTGGTAGATGTTTGGCCTCTCATCCGAACAGGCTTCAGCCCAACTCTGAATTAATGACCAGAAAATACATTGACCTGGGCGAGTGAGAATATTCACAGACATTAATAGCCTTGACACTTGTTGTACGCTCCTCCGCTGTCCTAATGCAAGCTCTGAAGGTGGGATGTGATGTTGTGTTAACTGCCGCCAACTGCCAGTGAGTGCAATGTAGTGTCAAAGAGAAGGACAATACCTGCAATACTGGTTTTAGAACAAACCAAGGAGAGGTCTATCAGGTTGTATCAGAACCACTGCAGTGGGAGATATATGGTTGCTTCTTAATAATTCAGTATTTCCTGCCACCATGAATGTGCCAACCCTGAATTTTTCTTTCATCTCTTCTCCAGTTTTAGCCGCGTCAAACACGCTTTTTGCACTTCGAGCCCTAGTGCCATGCAACTGGCAAGGCTGCATCTAACAAGGAAATTCTTTGTTTACTTTAGGATCCTATCGCCCCCTTCCCGTGTCCGCCTCTGACATTCTTCGGCATAAATTTAGCAAATGCACAACATCTGATTCTGAAAGACAGACACGATATTGTGTAACTTTTAATCAGGAGTAACTGTTTTCAAAGGAAGATGACTTTGTAAGAACATGGGATACAAGTGTATCTCCTCTTTTCCTATGTGCAAGGAGCATTTCCGGACAAGCCCTTTCCTTTTGTTTGACAGTAGCAGTTAACCTTCAACTTACATTGACCATAAAAGGTTGACCCTATCTGTAAACTGCCAGCTCTTTTTGTGTAAAACTGAACTTTATGAAAAAAGTCAATGTAGTTATAGCCATAACAATTTACTTTGTCATCATTAAACACTCCCTCCAATTAAAGGGACTCTCATTCAAACCAATAAAGCTTTGCTAATTTGGTTTGTCTCGCTTTCACTTTGTTGCAATTGTGTCAAAACATTTAGGGTTTTGGAAGGTCCCAGACATAAATTCACTCACAATCTGACTAATTTGGAGCATCTTTATAGGACAAAAACAATTTGAAATGTGTCTTTTTACCCAAAAGACTGACACCTGTTGTAACGTTATAATTAGGGATGTCCGATAATGGCTTTTTGACGATATCCGATATTCCAATATTGTCCAACTCTTTAATTACCGATACCGATATCAACCGATACCGATACTGATATATACAGTTGTGGAATTAACACATTATTATGCCTAATTTGGACAACCAGTTATGGTGAAGATAAGGTCCTTTTTTTTTTAATTAATAAAATAAAAGAAGATAAATAAATTAAAAACATTTTCTTGAATAAAAAAGAAAGTAAAACAATATAAAATCAGTTACATTGAAACTAGTAATTAATGAAAATGAGTAAAATTAACTGTTAAAGGTTAGTACTATTAGTGGAGCAGCAGCACGCACAATCATGTGTGCTTACAGACTGTATCCCTTGCAGACTGTATTGATATATATTGATATATAATGTAGGAACCACAATATTAATAACAGAAGGAAACAACCCTTTTGTGTGAATGAGGGTAAATGGGGGAGGGAGGTTTTTTGGGTTGGTGCACTAATTGTAAGTGTATCTTGTGTTTTTTATGTTGATTTAATAAAAAAAAACCAAAAAAACCAACCAAAAAACCGATACCGATAAGTAAAAAAACCGATACCGATAATTTCCGATATTACATTTTAAAGCATTTATCGGCCGATAATATCGGCCGGCCGATATTATCGGACATCTCTAGTTATAATATACAATTAGAGTGTTTAATGAAAACATGACTGTCATCCGACTGCTTTAGTACCAGACTCTTGAATGTATCTGTACACAATCATCAAGTTAGGAACCAGATTGTGGTTATTATCAACGTTTTTGACCCTTGGTTATTCAAACACAGTAAAAAAGGAGTACAGAGAATATTAAATGAACACTAGAGCAAGGTTTAAAAAAAGTAGAGAGAGCTTTTTACAAATGATCTTTTTGTACAACCGACTACCTATACCTCCACTCTATAGTTAAATGTAGTCATCAAGTATCATTTTGGTTCCATGTTCAAAGGATCTTATTGATGCCATTCAGTCTGCTCTTACAGAATTAAAGCATGGCAGGTGGCTCCTCTGAAGATATTCTTAGAAATCCACTTATTAGAGAATATTCCACTTCACTTTGCTCTTTTTTATCTTAGTCCCTTTTTGCTCATCTTCACTTGACGATGTTAAGAGGAAAAGGGTTCAATCCCTTGAATTGTTTGCCAGTATCCAGTCAAAACCTAATGATGCCTGTTCAGTTTCAGAAAATTAAATAGGAGTGATTTGACTTTTAATGAATATACTTATCTGGTACAAGTGTGCTAAAATTAAAACTAGAATAACAGGCCAGGTTTACAAAGCCAAAGCATCCTAAATAATCTTCAAATTAGCCTCAAGTCTTTTTGTTTAAGAGTGAAGTAAATCTCCGTGGTTGTGCGATACAAACGATCAACTATATACATTTGGCTGAAAATAGTTTTAAACACTATTGTCGTATCTTGATAATGCATGTTGATGACACATTCTAGCTGTGTCCAACAAATTTGACAGCAACAAGTGAACGACACAATGTAGCGTCCTTGCTAGCGACTAATGTCCCTTGTCTCTTGAATGTAAACAAAGGTGGGCGGATCGATACAAATATCGACAGTAGTGATACCAAGTATTACATCATTTTATGGTCTTTTGTAGGGATGATGTTTGATAAGGAATTATCGAGTTCGAGCCTATCATCGAATCCTCTTATCGAACCGATTCCTTATCGATTCTCTTATCGATTCTCTTATGGAGTCCAGATAGGTTGTTGTATATGGAAAAAAACACACAATATTTGGTTTAACAAAAGCTCACTTTTATTATATAATAAAAAAATAAAATCTAATAAATAAATAAATATTGACTGTTACACACCTAAAAAAATAAAATAAAATAAATAAATATTGACTGTTGTTACCCAAAGTATATTAAGTGGGATTTTTCAGAGAAACAAATATATACAGTAACACAAAAACAAGCTGTCTCTGTGATCACTATAGGTGTATAAATAATAATAGTGTTAAATAAAATCAGTCCCTTGGGCACAAAACTGAAAATAATACAGCTCTCCAAAAAGTGCACTTCTGCTGCTATTTGACATAACTGTTTGTTATGATGCTTTGACATTTTTGCACTTTATTTCTTTATTGAAAGAAAATTCTATGAAGAGAAAAGTTCTTTGCAAATGTGGTTACAATGCTAAAAAATGAAAAGTTAAAGCTAAAAAAAGAAATACACTTTATTGAGTTAACATTATTTCTTTATAGGGGGAAAAATGTTATGAGCTAGAGAATATAACAACTACACTACCCAGCATGCAACGGGAGTTACGAGCATGCGCGGTAGCCCCGAAAAGTGTTGCATGTTGCCACACTGTGAAAGTAAACGTCAAGAACTCAGCCAACACGCCCCGTCTGCATTATTTATTATTAGACAAACAACACATCTACAGTGTGATTTTTTTTTGTTTACAAGGAAAGAAAAACAAAAGTTAAAAAAGGGAGATATGTTGTATATATATGTATGTGCTGCGGTTGTTTTAAGAACGTTGCGACAGCTGCCGTAAAGGAGGTGCGTTG
Source organism: Entelurus aequoreus (assembly GCF_033978785.1). Taxonomy (NCBI): domain Eukaryota; kingdom Metazoa; phylum Chordata; class Actinopteri; order Syngnathiformes; family Syngnathidae; genus Entelurus; species Entelurus aequoreus. The sequence continues at coordinate 44,156,276 of NC_084752.1, read as the reverse complement.
CTAGCCTGGTCGCTATGTTTCCGGTTGGTCGTAAAAGTGTTGGTCATGTGTTTTACCCTGCTCAAATCTCTCAGTAAAGTTATTCGATGGATTATAGCTTTTGTTTTGAACTTTATTACACCTTGGAGCGCTTTTTCCCGTCCATTGTTTTCCTGCTTTCGCTATCTGCGCCTAATGACTGAGTGATGTCCCACGGAGCATTTCTGGTCGGGACGGGATTCGAATAAAGAATCAACTCTTTTCCTTTACTACAGTGGTCTCGATAACGGGTACTGGTTCTCAAAAAGGGATTCGAGTCAGAGGACTCGGTTCTTTTCTTATCAAACAACCGGGAAAACCGGTTTCGAGTATCATCCCTAGTCTTTTGTCATTTGTGTTATGGTTTACAAACCCGGCAAATACATCTCTAGACACGGGAGGATTTTTAAAGGCAAAAGCCAAAGAATTTCAATCACAGCTAGTAGTAGGAAGTAATTAAAATATTTAGTTGATATTGTTAGACCACAATCCTGTGTTCTTATCTGATTATAATTGTGGTACCATTGTAATTAATTAATGATCTTGAAAATGTTAAGTATCAGTACTGCCCCTGTAACTACTTGGTATTGGATCCATACCCGAATTTGTAGTATCGCCCAAAACTAACAACAGAAGACTAAGTGCTTAGTACACTTTAACAGAAGTGTAGATAGAACCATGGTACAACAGAAAGTAACCAGTTATAAACAGTAAATTAGGAAGTCGATTAATAATAATTTTGATAATACAACTGGAAATGACACAAAATATTACCGCATTTGTCAGCAGCTAAATTAGGAGCCGTGTTTACCTGCTTTGAAATGGTTCTATTATTTATATACTAATTAATATATTGTGATACATACCGTTATTGCAGGAGGCTGCAATATATATCGCAATATACAGTACTGGCCAAAAGTTTGGACACACCTTCTCATTAAATGCGTTTTCTTTATTTTCATGACTATTTACATTGTGGATTGTCACATCAAAACTATGAATGAACACATGTGGAGTTATGTACTTAACAAAAAAAGGTGAAATAACTGAAAACATGTTTTATATTCTAGTTTCTTCAAAACAGCCACCCTTTGCTCTGATTACTGCTTTGCACACTCTTGGCATTCTCTGTATGAGCTTCAAGAGGTAGTCGCCTGAAATGGTTTTCACTTCACAGGGGTCAAAGTTTAGATGCCTTCAGTGACAATCTACTATGTAAATAATAATTATACTCAACTGTTGCATACAATTTGTCAAAATATACTCTCCAACTGTGTTGCCTGTGCTATTGTTTTTTAGACAAATACAACATGGTGGGACGTTTATTGAACCCAAAACTTTGATCCCACAAGTCAGAATGACTTGAACATTTTCACATAGAATAGAATAAAAAGTACTTTATTGATCCCTGGGGGAAATTCAGCACCACTCACATATAAGATTAAAAGGCCTACTGTAAATGTAAGGTATTTTAGTTGAATGTACAGTATGTCATTTTGACTACAACCCATAGATGGAAACATAGATGTCATTTACAGCCATTAGAAGAAAAAAAACTAGACACAGCAGCCTAATGAACGCCGCCATCGTCAGTTATACTGCCGCTTGTCCTACATTATTCGCTTGACGAGACTCGGCCCAATCGGTGCAACGCCGGCAATGAGCTAGGTCATGTGCCAAATCGCTTCTGTTTGGCGAGTGTGCAGCTTTGCGCTTTCATGCACCAGTGTGCCAAACGGCATTTGGTTTGATGAGATGGCTTGCTAAAAAAGATGATGGCTGTTAGGTTGGGGGGTGGCGGAGACCATCAACCAGTTGCTGGAGCGCAATGGCTATCACGGCTCTTTCAAGTGTTTTCGGCCTTGGTTTGTTTGAAAAACAAAACACGCCGTGGTGCAGTATATGGTCCTCATCTAAAGGTCAGTGTTGCTGCCCATGGATCTGATTGTTTTCATGTGGAAAGGCCTGAACAGTATAACAGAAGTACCATGGTCGGTAGCATCAGCCTCGCTGCACAATATTGATCAGAATTAATAACTGAAATTTCAAAGACATGCCTTTCAAATTTAAATTAGTTACTGACTTAACTAGTAATCAATTATTTGAGTATATTTATTAGGGTGTAACGGTACACAAACATTTCGGTTCGATACGTACCTCGGTTTAGAGGTCACGGTTCGGTACAGTAAGAAAACAACAAAATAATTTTTGGGTTATTTATTTACCAAATTTGCAAAATCTTCCACCAAAAATATTTTTCTTAGTGGAATATTTGATGTGAAGTAATCGGAACCTTGGATAGGTCAATAATTCATAATAACATTGCCAGCTTTGTTTTATTAGTCAACATTGCAACTTTTTCTAAATTACATTTAACCTTTAAGCTTTTTTATTTCACTTTTGTTATGTTTCTGTTTATTTTAATAGTATTTTTAGAATGTGCCGTTGGCCTTTAAAACATTAGCTGTGGGCCGCAAATGGCCTCCGGGGCACACTTTTGACGCCCCTGCTATAGATAATAAAAAATTAAATGTGATAAATCTATGGATAAAAAGCAGAGCCTGGCGACGCATGCGCGTTTATCATAACTCTCTCTCTCTCTCTCTCTGTCTCTGCCCCTCCCTCACCAATGCTGCTGCACACACAATTTGTTTTGTTTTTAACCCCTTTTCAACCCTGAACGTACATTGAAAATACACGCAACCCTAACTCAAAATGCCGGACATTTGAGGCATTTAAGAAACTCAGAGGACGTATGGTCAGTCTATCCTAGCCCGTTAGCGGCATGCTAGCAGCTAACGGGCTACGATAGACTGACCATACGTCCTCTTTTCACCGGACATGTCCTCTTTTGCGGAGCTGTCAAGGCAGAGTTTCTTAAATGCCTCAAATGTCCGGCATTTTGAGTAAACAATGCATTGTGTGCATTGTTTACACAACGTACATTACGCTACTTAATATGTCCGTGTGGAAACTCGTTCGGTACACCTCCGAACCGAACCGGAACCCCCGAACCGGAACCCCCTTACCGAAAAGGTTCAATACAAATACACATACTGTTACACACCTAATATTTATGTATTATTTTAAATTCAGAGGGAGAATCAGAAGTTTCTGAAATCATATTTTTTATACCAATGTCCTGAAAATAGAGTAGTTTCCATCATGTGGAGTTTGTGCAGCTTCCTAAAGTTAACATCATTGTTTTTCTTCTTCAGGCCCAAAACTAGTTGTGTTGTGCACTATTTCTCTTCAATGGCTTGAAGGTGAGGCAACAATCAGTTCCGAAGGGAAGAAAAAAAGCAAACATTGTGATGCGTTTTTGAAAGTATGCTTAAAATTAGGGCTGGGCAATATGGCCTTTTTTTAAATATCTCGATATTTTTAGGCCATGTCACGGTACATGATATATATCTCGATATTTTGCCTTAGCCTCAGTGCACTTTTGTGCATGATGTCACTAAGATGACATATCAAAAGTGCACTTTTTGTACAGAACGCCACTACAATAGTTTAAAACAGATAAAGTGCACTTTTGTGCATGATGTCACACAAAATATTTCAATAAGTGTCACATAAAAACGAGCTGCATAATAGGAAATCGAATAGTGTATGTCCTTCACTATGTGGTAGGTTCCTGCGGACGTTATCTCCTTCTGTTGTTGACTATTTGTTTCATACGGTGTTGATGTGGAAATGGTTGCTTGGGCATTTTGTTGGTGTGGCACCGAACGGAGATGTTGACATGCGGAGTTTCAAGCACTCTTCATTCTCTAGCGGGTGACTTTTCAAATGATGCTACATATTAGCAGTAATGCTACTTTTTGTAGCAACGCTTTTGCCCCACACTTGACAAATTACAGTTGTCTGTTCGACATCTTCCCACTTGAAGCCAAACCACCGCCAGACGATGGACCCCCTGCTGTATTTCTTAGGAATTAATTCTTCCTTCATTTGTTACCAGATTCGCACCTTCTTTCTCTCGTATCACCACTCGCACCACAGCTAACGTTACCCATGCCGCTACCTCTCTGCTCTGCGAGGGCGTATACGTATGTGACGTACGTAAGAAGGTGCGCTTGTTTTATGTGAGAAGCAGAGACAAGAAAGAGTGAGAAGAGCCTGTAGTGTAATGCCCGCAGCTAAAAGCAACTGTGTGAGAACGTATACTCCAATATCACCATATAGTCATTTTCTATATCGCACAGAGACAAACCCGCGATATATCCAGTATATTCGATAGATATATCGCCCAGCCCTACTTAAAATGATCAAATTACGTACATTTTAAATATGATAAATGTGCTTGTTACTACATTTTTATATATATATATATATATATATATATATATATATATATATATATATATATATATATATATATATATATATATATATATATATATATATATATATATATATATATATATATATGTCTTAATTAGATTATCCAAAAAATAGTGCTCGATACCGTGGTAGAGCGTAATATGTATGTGTGGGAAAAAATCACAAGACTATTTCATCTCTACAGGCCTGTTTCATGAGGGTGTTTCCTCAATCCTCAATCCCTGAGGATTGAGGAAACACCCTCATGAAACAGGCCTGTAGAGATGAAATAGTCTTGTGATTTTTTCCCACACATACATATATATATATATATATATATATATATATATATATATATATATATATATATATATATATATATATATATATATATATATATATATATATATATATATATATATATATATATATATATATATATATATATACCTACAGCATGTATTTAAAACCTAAATGAAGATGTTTGGATGTTTTTTTAAGGGCTTTGTCGGCGGAATTGCACGGCGCCCATTGGCTTCGTTGAAAGCAGGCTTTTAATCACATTTATTTAATATTTAGAATGCAGAAAAATCCAAAAACATCCATCGTCATGTCTATTGTAATGATTGTGAATTAAAATTCCCCAAAAAGTGCAGTTCCCCTTTGAGTGGAATACATCTTACACCAACAGCTTCCACGTGCAAGTCAGGACACTGCAGCGATGCATGTTTTTTTTTTTTTATAGTGCACATGCTTTTTTGGGGCTTCCCGGGTGACTGGCTGTTGGAAATGGCAAGTGGCAGTCAGGCATGAAAGCCAGTGGAACGGGAAAGGCTAAAACTGGCAAGTGGAAAAATGGACGGATGGTCCGGTGAAAGGCTAAGAAGCCTGCGACTGTCGCTTGACTGTGCTTTGCCAGGGTATTTTTTTTATAATTGGAAGATATGGTCTTCTCTTCTTGTGTCTTCTTTGAAAACCCCCAAAGTGACCTTTAACATGAGCGTCGCTCCGACTACATATACAACTTTCCAATGATCCCTGCCGTGCTTCCATGTTCTTCTCCATGGAGACTATAGGAAACGTGCTCGTGCTTTGTGACACGTCCCAGCGGCTGCTAAGCCATGATTAATTCAGGTAGGCCTCAGGGGGAAAGAGCCAGGCTAGGTTACCCAGCCAGGGATGGTGATAGTGTCTGGTTGCCTTAAAGCCACAGTGTTTTGGTGCAGGGACCCTCATATGTTCACACCAAGGCTGAACCTGGCAACCTCTGCTGCATGTTGTGGCATAAAAGGCTTTAGAAGACACACCTGTAATACAGATACGTTTTATAATCATGAGGCAAATGGTCAGTGACCTATGGACAATGAGTGGTTAAGTTCGGTACCTGCCTCTGCAATGACTATTTGCTTGATGTTTTTCAAACGTCCTTGCTCAAATTTGACCGACACGTGCTTGTCAGCCTCTTAAAAGGTGGTACCAAATTTCACCCTAAAGTGGTTGTTTTGTAGCGCGCATTGAACTATGTGACAGATTTCAAGCGGAACGGTCTTATCGGGACTGACTTTACATTCTGGTGAATTTGGCAGAAACTTTGTAGCAAAGGCAACACAGAAGATGTCAGGTTCAAACACGGATGACATCTATTAAACAGACAAAGAAGCAAGGAATCAAACAGAGACAGAATTCAATTTGGCTCAATTGAGGAGAAACGTCTGGGCTGTACCCTTCTACAGTGTCCCACCATGCTCTGACGAAAGTTTATTTGGACTTTCCCTGATTACATGGCGACAGCTGTTTTTAAAGCAGTGGTTCTTAAAGGCCTACTGAAAGCCACTACTACCGACCACGCAGTCTGATAGTTTATATATCAATGATGAAATCTTAACATTGCAACACATGCCAATACGGCCGGGTTAACTTATAAAGTGACTTTTAAAACTTCCCGGGAAATATCCGGCTGAAACGTCGCGGTATGATGACGTATGCGCGTGACGAAGTCAGAGTAACGGAAGTTATGGTACCCGTAGAATCCTATACAAAAAGCTCTGTTTTCATTTCATAATTCCACAGTATTCTGGACATCTTTTGCAATTTGTTTAATGAACAATGAAGGCTGCAAAGAAGACAGTTGTAGGTGGGATCGGTGTATTAGCAGCGGACTACAGCAACACAACCAGGAGGACTTTGTTGGAGCGCTAGCCGCGCTAGCCGCCGACCTCACCTTGACTTCCTATGTCTCCGGGCCGCCAAACGCATCGGGTGAAGTCCTTCGTCCTTCTGCCGATCGCTGGAACGCAGGTGAGCACGGGTGTTGATGAGTAGATGAGGGCTGGCTGGCGGAGGTGGAGAGCTAATGTTTTTAGCATAGCTCTGTGAGGTCCCGTTGCTAAGTTGCTAAGTTAGCTTCACTGGCGTCGTTAGCACAGCATTGTTAACCTTCGCCAGGCTGGAAAGCATTAACCGTGTATTTACATGTCCACGGTTTAATAGTATTGTTGATTTTATATCTATCCTTCCAGTCAGGGGTTTATTTTTTTGTTTCTAAATGCAGTTAAAGCACGATGCTATCACGTTAGCTCGTAGCTAAAGCATTTCGCCGATGTATTGTCGTGGAGATAAAAGGCACTGAATGTCCATTTCGCGTTCTCGACTCTCATTTTCAAGAGGATATAGTATCCGAGGTGGTTTAAAATACAAATCCGTGATCCACAATAAAAAAAGGAGAGTGTGGAATCCAATGAGCCAGCTTGTACCTAAGTTGCGGTCAGAGCGAAAAAAGATACGTCCATCACTGTCTCTCAAGTCCTTCACTGTAACGTTCCTCATCTACGAATCTTTCATCCTCGCTCAAATTAATGGGGTAATCGTCACTTTCTCGGTCCGAATCTCTCTCGCTCCATTGTAAACAACGGGGAATTGTGAGGAATACTAGCTCCTGTGACGTCACGCTACTTCCGGTACAGGCAAGGCTTTTTTTTATCAGCGAGCAAAAGTTGCGAACTTTATCGTCGATTTTCTCTACTAAATCCTTTCAGCAAAAATATGGCAATATCGCGAAATGATCAAGTATGACACATAGAATGGATCTGCTATTCCCGTTTAAATAAAAAAAAATCATTTCAGTAGGCCTTTAACCTTATTGGAGGTACCGAACCGACCAGTTTCATATGCGCATTCTTCGAACCCGTCTTTAGTGAAAAATAAAATGTTTTTTTTTTCCAATTCAAGACAGTTATGTTTTTTTACTGGTGCACAAAATTAACCTTGCATGAACATCACCTTGTTCAAAGAACAAAACCAACACACTGCATCAACTCACAACAAATTACACACCTGGAAATTAGATGGAAAATTAGAGGGAACATTGTTCGGGGGTATCCATAATACGCGATAGGGATAAGTTTTTATTTACACGATGAGTCGGGTTTGTCTTGACCTCCGCGGCAGAGGCTCCGCCGAACCCCTGAGGCCGACTCACCGAACCCCTAGGGCAGTGGTTCTCAACCTTTTTTCAGTGATGTACCCCCTGTGAACATTTTTTTAATTCAAGTACCCCCTAATCAGAGCAAAGCATTTTTGGTTGGAAAAAAAGAGATAAAGAAGTAAAATACAGCACTATGTCATCAGTTTCTGATTTATTAAATTGTATAACAGTGCAAATATTGCTCATTTGTAGTGGTCTTTCTTGAACTATTTGGAAAAAAATATATAAAAATAACTAAAAACTTGTTGAAAAATAAACAAGTGATTCAATTATAAATAAAGATTTCTACACATAGAAGTAGGGATGTCGATAAATGCGTTAAAATGTAATATCGGAAATTATCGGTATCGGTTTTTTTATTATCTGTATCGTTTTTTATTTATTTATTTATTTTTTTTAATTTATTAAATCAACATAAAAAACACAAGATACACTTACAATTAGTGCACCAACCCAAAAAACCTCCCTCCCCCCATTTCTTTCTGTTATCAATATTCTGGTTCCTACATTATATATCAATATATATCAATACAGTCTGCAAGGGATACAGTCCGTAAGCACACATGATTGTGCGTGCTGCTGCTCCACTAATAGTACTAACCTTTAACACTTCATTTTACTCATTTTCATTAATTACTAGTTTCTATGTAACTGTTTTTATATTGTTTTACTTTCTTTTTTATTCAAGAAAATGTTTTTAATTTAGTTATCTTATTTTTTTTTATTTTTTAAAAAGTACCTTATCTTCACCATACATGGTTGTCCAAATTAGGCATAATAATGTGTTAATTCCACGACTGCATATATCGGTTGATATCGGTATCGGTTGATATCGGTATCGGTAATTAAAGTGTTGGACAATATCGGAATATCGGATATCGGCAAAAAGCCATTATCGGACATCCCTACATAGAAGTAATCATCAACTTAAAATGCCCTCTTTGGGGATTGTAATAGAGATCCATCTGGATTCATGAACTTAATTCTAAACATTTCTTCACAAAAAAAAATAAAAATAGTAATAATCTTTAACATCGATATTTATGGAACATGTCCACAAAAAATCTAGCTGTCAACACTGAATATTGCATTGTTGCATTGTAATGAATGGAATAGCCTACTTGATTTGATGTTCAGTTTATGAACTTTTGTTGAAGTATTATTCAATAAACATATCTATAAAGGATTTTTGAATTGTTGCTATTTTTAGAATTAAAAAAAAAAATCTCACGTACCCCTTGGCATACCTTCAAGTACCCCCAGGGGTACGCGTACCCCCATTTGAGAACCACTGCCCTAGGGTTCGATCGAACCCAGGTTAAGAACCACTGTTCTAAAGGAAGGGGGTCGTAAACAGCCGCTGCCTTTGGTCACAAAACAGTTCAAAGAAAAGGTGCCTGGATGGGAGTCAAGTCCTGCTTCCTCTCCGCTTTGTAGATCTCGGGTCAAGATAAAAGCTTCCTGTGGATTACAATACATCAAAGAAACCCACACCTTCATGTCGCTTCCCATCCTACACAGTGGAGTTTTACAAGCCTTTTGCTTGGTAGGATCAAAGACAGCTTTTGTCCTCTCGCCGGGAACTCATGGCCACACAAAGTTTTGTGATACAATTATTCTGACAGTCGAAGACATTTTTTTTTGTGCCAAATATGTGTATTGCGGTTCAAGCGTAGAAGAGTTAGCTGTGACAAATGTAATGATGAAACGTGATAGTAATTAATTGGACAATTTTGACGAGTACTTTAAAGGAGACCTATTATGCTTTTTTTCCAAACCAACTATTTTTATCTATTGGTACCTGGTTTTGTGTATTTTAAATCTGCATAAGTGTCGATCTTTATAAAACAATATTGCTTTCCTTCATACTTCCTCCAAACGCGCGGTTTGGAGATAGCGGATATCTCCATGTATGGTAAAATTTGACCCGCGTGAGTCCGCCGTTGTAGCCCAACTTTGTAGTCAACCCTTCTTTATCTCTATCCTCCTGTTGTGAGGCGGACTGGCTCGTACATGCACATGCATCCTCCGCTGTTGCCACTTCTAACACCGAGTAGTGTATACTTCAAACTTATATTTGTCAGTAGACAACATGGCTGACGGGGAGAAGACACAGTCGAAGTGCAGGCACATACATAAGAGTGCTCCCTAAGTGGCGTATCCTGAAGAGACGGTCAGAAAACGGTGATGGTCTGTAAAAACATAATCTATGCCAAACTTTGACCAAAGTCGCCGTTTCGATGATATTTAATTCCTAAAGGGGGCGGGTGAGTGTTTCGGGGACGAATGAGTGGTCCCTGGAAACATGATTTTCACAGACAAACATTCCTTTTCTTCCCGATGACTGCATTTCAGTCCCATTATGTCATTTTATGTCAGTATTATTATGTATTTTACGAACCCCGTTTCCATATGAGTTGGGAAATTGTGTTAGATGTAAATATAAACGGAATACAATGATTTGCAAATCATTTTCAACCCATATTCAGTTGAATATGCTACAAAGACAACATATTTGATGTTCAAACTGATAAAAATTTTTTTTTCCGCAAATAATCATTAACTTTAGAATTTGATGCCAGCAACACGTGACAAAGAAGTTGGGAAAGGTGGCAATAAATACTGATAAAGTTGAGGAATGCTCATCAAACACTTATTTGGAACATCCCACAAGTGAACAGGCAAATTGGGAACAGGTGGGTGCCATGATTGGGTATAAAAGTAGATTCCATGAAATGCTCAGTCATTCACAAACAAGGATGGGGGCGAGGGTCACCACTTTGTCAACAAATGCCTGAGCAAATTCTTGAACAGTTTAAGAAAAACCTTTCTCAAGCAGCTATTGCAAGGAATTTAGGGATTTCACCATCTACGCTCCGTAATATCATCAAAGGGTTCAGAGAATGTGGAGAAATCACTGCACGTAAGCAGCTAAGCCCGTGACCTTCCATCCCTCAGGCTGTACTGCATCAACAAGCCACATAAGTGTGTAAAGGATATCACCACATGGGCTCAGGAACACTTCAGAAACCCACTGTCAGTAACTACAGTTGGTCGCTACATCTGTAAGTGCAAGTTAAAACTCTCCTATGCAAGGCGAAAACCGTTTATCAACAACACCCAGAAACGCCGTCGGCTTCGCTGGGCCTGAGCTCATCTAAGATGGACTGATACAAAGTGGAAAAGTGTGATGTGGTCTGACGAGTCCACATTTCAAATTGTTTTTGGAAACTGTGGACGTCAAAGAGGAAAAGAACCATCCGGATTGTTCTAGGCGCAAAGTGTAAAAGGCAGCATGTGTGATGGTATGGGGGTGTATTAGTGCCCAAGACATGGGTAACTTACACATCTGTGAAGGCACCATTAATGCTGAAAGGTACATACAGGTTTTGGAGCAACATATGTTGCCATCCAAGCAACGTTACCATGGACGCCCCTGCTTATTTCAGCAAGACAATGCCAAGCCACGTGTTACATCAACGTGGCTTCATAGTAAAAGAGTGCGTGTACTAGACTGGCCTGCCTGTAGTCCAGACATTGAAAATGTGTGGCGCATTATGAAGCCTAAAATAGCACAAGGGAGACCCCCGGACTGTTGAACAACTTAAGCTGTACATCAAGCAAGAATGGGAAAGAATTCCACCTGAGAAGTATCCCAAACGTTTACTAAGTGTTGTTTAAAGGAAAGGCCATGTAACACAGTGGTGAACATGCCCTTTCCCAACTACTTTGGCACGTGTTGTAGCCATGGAATTCTAAGTTAATTATTATTTGCAAAAAAAAGTAAAGTTTGAGTTTGAACATCAAATATGTTGTCTTTGTAGTGCATTCAACTGAATATGGCTTGAAAGGGATTTTCAAATCATTGTATTCCGTTTATATTTACATCTAACACAATTTCCCAACTCATAGGGAAACGGGGTTTGTACAATGTACTGCTTTTATATTTCCTGTATTTTATATTATTACTTTGATATACTTTGATACTTTTTATATTTTAATTTTTTATCCTGTAAAGCGTCTTTGAGTACTCTGAAAAGCGCTTTACCAAATAAAATGTATTATTATTATTATATTATTAATTTCCATGATATTCCGCGTTCTCCTCATCCATTGTGGTAACGGGGTGAAAAAACTTTGACCATTTGACTTCAGGTCAGTCTTCGACCATTTTGACATTTTAAGGTGTAAAAAACGATCCGCCTTGAACACGAGGTATTTTATTTTGGAAATAAACCGGGTGCTTTCTTTTGTTTCTGTGCATGACTTCCTGCCCCAGTTAATCTGATTTTTACTGAATTGATCTGCCGTGGTAAAAGAGGATTAATTTAGGCTCTGTGTGACATAATTCGACCGGATAGATATTCGCTCCATCTCGGAATCACTTGTCAAATTCAAGCGGACACTAATTCGGCTTTGTAAATCCATGCCGAGTGTGTGTTAGCCGCTCTCTATCTCCATATTTTCCGAATGACGTCCCTTTACGTCGTCCAACTCTGATGGATGGATGAGTCGCCTCGAGTGTCAGCCTCATAAATCAACTGTGTCTGAGATGGTGGGGATGGCACCCTGGAGAGGGTCGTGGCACATCTGGACGCAGCGCCGTCACTCAGGAAAATGGCACTAACGTTGTTGTATTATGAAGTGATGGCCCACGCAAGCAAATGTGCGGCGTACATGTTAATATGACCATGAGATCCTAAGTATTCCCAATTGCAATGTACCATTTTTAACTGGTGTTTATCCTAACCTCCCTCCAGCTGGTCGGCGGACAATTCGACCTGGAGATGAACTTCATCATCCAGGAGCCTGACAGTATCGTGTGCATGGTGGAGCTCTTGGACAAGTGTGAGCTCACCTGCCAGGCCGAGGTGTGGAGCATCTTCACCGCCATCCTCAAAAAGAGCGTTCGCAACCTGCAGGCGTGCACCGACGTGGGCCTCATCCAGCTGGTGCTGCAGCGCGTGTCGGCCACTGACAGCATGATCGCAGGTACCACTATTCAGTCCTTTTTCTTTCCATTTCCTTTTTGGGAGCTGGACTTTCATATCAAAGCACCTTTGCAACCAGTTATTTAATTACAGTACACCACACACACACACACACACACACATCTGAGGGTGTGTGACAGTGTTGCTCATCTGCAGATTACTAGAATTTATTTCCACCGTGTCCGCATCAGTGCCCTTTTGCCAGTTAGATCAGCGCAGGCCTACAGCAACTGTGCAGTCAAGTGAGGGCGAAGCGATGGCAATGTTTACTGAAGTGCAAATGTTCCCTACATTTGTGTCGTGTTGTCCTTCTAATACACTTTTTCCATCATCAAAATTCATGTGTTCATTTCACTTGCCTGCATGGTCAAAAAAGGTTATTTTTCATACTTGTTTGGTTTGTTTGAGAGATCGGCCGATATGTTTTTTTTAGAGCCGATACCAATTACTAGTAGTCAAGGAGGCCGATAACTGATATTTGGAGCTGATATTCCAGTGTTTCCCATAAACTGCCAAGATACCTGTGGCGGTGGGGGCGTGGTTCACCATGACATCATCGAGTAATTTGCATAATTTACTACAATGATATGATTTTCTCTAAAAAGGCTCGAAAAATGTATACTTATTAATAATAACAATTTTGTTTTAAACGTCCATCCATCCATCCATTTTACAATATAATTACAACACTTTATGTACATATTTATATACAGATTTGAACAATAAGTTATTCACTGAAATATATTTATTAATTGTGGTTCTTACAAAAAATATATCTTATAAAAATATAAAAGCTAAAATTTCTCTTAAAGCTCTGCCCCTTTAATTAGTGCATACTAAATAATTTAACTTTAGCCTACTACTACAACCATATTATTTACCAGCAACATAAAGTGAAACAGAGGCAGAGGTGTCCTGCCACAGTCAGTAACAAATAAACAGAAAACAGTAGTGGTCAAATACAAATAAGGCAACAAGAGAAGTATCCTACACTTCTCTTTTGTAAAGTAAATCTGAACAGCCGATATGGGCATCTACTAGGGATGATGTTTGATAAGGAATTATCGAGTTCGAGACTATTATCGAATCCTCTTATCGAACCGATTCCTTATCGATTCTCTTATCGAGTCCAGATAGGTTGTTGTATATGGAAAAAAACACACAATATTTGGTTTAACAAAAGCTCACTTTTATTATATAATAAAAAATAAAATCTAATAAATAAATAAATATTGACTGTTACCCACCTAATAAAATAAAATAAATAAATATTGACTGTTGTTACCCAAAGTATATTAAGTGGGATTTTTCAGAGAAACAAATATATACAGTAACACAAAAACAAGCTGTCTCTGTGATCACTATAGGTGTATAAATAATAATATAGTGTTAAATAAAATCAGTCCCTTGGGCACAAAACTGAAAATAATACAGCTCTCCAAAAAGTGCAATTCTGCTGCTATTTGACATAACTGTTTGTTATGATGCTTTGACATTTTTGCACTTTATTTCTTTATTGAAAGAAAATTCTATGAAGAGAAAAGTTGTTTGCAAATGTGGATACAATGCTAAAAAAATGGAAAGTTAAAGCTAAAAAAAGAAATACACTTTATTGAGTTAACATTATTTCTTTATAGGGGGAAAAATGTTATGAGCTAGAGAATATAACAACTACACTACCCAGCATGCAACGGGAGTTACGAGCATGCGCGGTAGCCCCGAAAAGTGTTGCATGTCGTCACCTGTGAAAGTAAACGTCAAGAACTCAGCCAACACGCCTCGTCTGCATTATTTATAATTAGACAGACAACACATCTACAGTGTGATTTTGTTTTGTTTACAAGGAAAGAAAAACAAAAGTTAAAAAAGGGAGATATGTTGTATATATATGTATGTGCTGCGGTTGTTTTAAGAAGGTTGCGACAGCTGACGTAAAGGAGGTGCGTTGCTAGCCTGGTTGCTATGTTTCCGGTTGGTGGTAAAAGTGTTGGTCATGTGTTTTACCCTGCTCAAATCTCTCAGTAAAGTTATTCGATGGATTATAGCTTTTGTTTTGAACTTTATTACACCTTGGAGCGCTTTTTCCCGTCCATTGTTTTCCTGCTTTCGCTATGTGCGCCTAATGACTGAGCTACGTGACGTCATTTCTTGTGATGTCCCACGGAGCATTTCTGGTCGGGACGGGATTCGAATAAAGAATCAACTCTTTTCCTTTACTATAGTGGTCTCGATAACGGGTACCGGTTCTCAAAAAGGGATTCGAGTCCGAGGACTCGGTTCTTTTCTTATCAAACAACCGGGAAAACCGGTTTCGAGTATCATCCCTAGATATTCCAGTGTTTCCCATAAACTGCCAAGGTACCTGTGGCGGTGGGGGCG
Source organism: Entelurus aequoreus (assembly GCF_033978785.1). Taxonomy (NCBI): domain Eukaryota; kingdom Metazoa; phylum Chordata; class Actinopteri; order Syngnathiformes; family Syngnathidae; genus Entelurus; species Entelurus aequoreus. Next base: position 44,141,078 of record NC_084752.1, on the reverse strand, counting down.
TGGCTATGGGCGTGTTCACCATGACATTATCGAGTAATTTGCATAATTTACTACAATGATATGATTTTCTCTAAAAAGGCTCAAAAAATGTATACTTACTAATTAATAATAACAGTTTTGTTTTAAACGTCCATCCATCCATCCATTTTACAATATAATTACAACACTTTATGTACATATTTATATACAGATTTGAACAATAAGTTATTCACTGAAATATATTTATTAATTGTGGTTCTTACAAAAAATATATCTTATAAAAATATAAAAGCTAAAATGTCTCTTAAAGCTCTGCCCCTTTAATTAGTGCATACTAAATCATTTAACTTTAGCCTACTACTACAACCATATTATTTACCAGCAACATAAAGTGAAACAGAGGCAGAGGTGTCCTGCCACAGTCCGTAACAAATAAACAGAAAACAGTAGTGGTGGTAGATAGACACAAAGCTTCATCAAACATCTGATCCACTGAACAAAGAGCTCCAAAAATCTTGATCCTACACTTCTCTTTTGTAAAGTAAATCTGAACAGCCGATATGGGCATCTACATCAACTATATGATTTGCCCGAGAAGCTGGCCTTAATTCTTTCGTGGCGGGCCGCCACAAATAAATCAATCAATCAATCAATCAATGTTTATTTATATAGCCCTAAATCATATGAATGTGTGGGAAACACTGTATTCATTTAAACACGAATTGTATATTTCAGTAAACACCTGGACAAGACTTTAAGTCAGAGGTGACCATTACATCGATGGCGAGCTAGCGGTGGATGGTGGAGGGTGTGTCAGTCCATCGCCAGCCAGGCATTAAAAAATTAGTCCTAAAAATGATCAATCATCAATCTTCACCAAGACGTGACTTTGGTCACTTGATTGACATTCACGGCACCCGAGGGTCTTGTGAGATGACGCTGGCTGCTGCCAGATCATTATTAAGAAAAAATGACAGGCATGAAGACGAGAAACTTTTTTTATTTCAACAGACTCTCGCGCCTGCCGTCAAAACTTTAAAGACCGACTGCACAGTTCCTGTCTTCACAATAAAAGTGCTGCCCCATCTCTTAACAAAATAAGAGTCTCAAAAAGCTGATCACCTTGACTTAGTCATTTGAAAAGTAGCTCGCCTGCTGAAAAAGTGTGGGCACCCCTGCTTTAAGTTGTTTTTTAACATTATTTTTAATAAACGTCAGCTCAGTAGCGACAATGTTTCATGCGGCGCTAATGTTGTAGTCAATTTAGCACCACAATACATAAGGTTGATTTTACAAACACCTTTATTATGTGTTTCTAATGCTGCGGGTCAGAGGAGCATCAACATTTGCATTTCAAAATATAGAAAATCTTCTGGGAAAATTGGTCAAAATATAGGATTTTGATACATCTTCTTCCATGTGAGAAGGAGTCCCACAAAAACTCAAATAAATGCCCTGTCAGATATCAAAATACATTTTGGGAGAATTTTTGCCAATGAGATTATTTGTTATTCCTAAATGAATTAAAAAAGGAACTTTTCTCAAGCAGAGAAAACAGGCTGGTGCTTTAGCAGTAGTTACTACTATCTACTTTAATAATTATATGTTTTATTTAATACTAAACAATGGTATTGTGTGTGTATATTGTATCTGCTGATGTAGTTCTAATGTAGTTCTGTTGTAGCAAAAAAACCCAACTAATTGAATAAAAAAGCAGGTACCTGATATTAGGGTTGTACGGTATACCGGTACTAGTATAGTATCGCGGTACTAATGAATGAAAGACGGTACTATACTCTGTTTGAAAAGTACCGGTTCCCGGGCATGACGGCGCGTAGTCACGTGGTGACATTGCTGGTTTTACGAGCAGAGGAGCATGTTCGGCAGCGCACACACACAGAGTACTTACAAGCAGACACAGTGTGCAGACAGAAAAGGGAGAACGGATGCATTTTGGGTTAAAAATTAAAGATAAAGGTGAAGTTATTACACCGAAACACCCTCTGGAAGAAGTGCTTTAAGACATGGCTAACTAGCATCGAACATCCATCCGCAGTCGGCAATGTTTTAGCTACTTCTAAATCACTAATGCTGGCCTCCATGGTGACAAATAAAGTAAGTTTTTTACAACTATCATTATCACTGCAGGACGAGGACTAGCTAAACATGCTTCACTACACACCGTAGGAGGATACAATAGCTCACCGCTGACAGCAAGTTAGCGTGCCTGAATGTAAACAAATGCCATGAGTAGATCTACACTTGATATCCACTGTAATGATACCAATAGCGCATCTAGTCAATACTACTATGATTACATTTATATTTTTTATCGTCACAAAATCTTTTTTCCTTTTTAAAAAATTCATATTATGTTTATAAACTCAGTAAATACGTCACTGGACACATGAGGACTTTGAATACGACCAATGTATGATCCTGTAACTACTTGGTATCGGATCCATACCTACATTTGTAGAATCAGCCATAACTTATTTAAAGTAGGGATGTCCGATAATGGCTTTTTGCCGATATCCGATATTCCGATATTGTCCAACTCTTTAATTACCGATACCGATATCAACCGATACCGATATCAACCGATATATGCAGTCATGGAATTAACACATTATTATGCCTCATTTGGACAACCAGGTATGGTGAAGATAAGGTACTTTTTTAAAAAATTTGTAAAATAAGATAAATAAATTAAAAACATTTTCTTGAATAAAAAAGAAAGTACAACAATATAAAAACAGTTACATAGAAACTAGTAATGAATGAAAATTAGTCAAATTAACTGTTAAAGGTTAGTACTATTAGTGGAGCAGCAGCACGCACAATCATGTGTGCTTACGGACTGTATCCCTTGCAGACGGTATTGATATATATTGATATATAATGTAGGAACCAGAATATTAATAACAGAAAGAAACAACCCTTTTGTGTGAATGAGTGTAAATGGGGGAGGGAGGTTTTTTGGGTTGGTGCACTAATTGTAAGTGTATCTTGTGTTTTTTATGTGGATTTAATTAAAAAAAAAAAAAAAAAAAAAAAAAACCGATACCGATAATAAAAAAACCGATACCGATAATTTCCGATATTACATTTTAACGCATATATCGGCCGATAATATCGGCAGGCCGATATTATCGGACATCTCTAATTTAAAGTATTAAAGAAGAGAAGAATAATTGATTATTACATTTTAACAGAATTGTAGATAGAACATGTTAAAACAGAAAGTAAGCAGATATTAACAGTAAATGAACAGGTAGATTAATAATACATTTTTACATCTTGTCCTTTATAATGTTTACAAAATAATAGGTGTATAAATGACACAATATGTTACTGCAGACTAATTAGGAGTCTTTGTTTGTTTACTTACTACTAAAAGACAAGTTGTCTAGTATGTTCACTATTTTATTTAAGGACTAAATTGCAATAAGAAACAAATATTTCATGTACTTTAAGATTTTTTGTTAAAATAAAGCCAATATTGCCACTTTTTGTGGTCCCCTTTATTTAGAAAAGTATCAACATACATTTTGGTACTGGTACCAGTACCAAAATATTGGTATCAGGACAACCCTACCTGATATACCGGTACATGAAAATGCCAAATATTGACGCCGATAATCGGGCAATCTGTAGTTTGTTCATCAATTCTCTGGTTACTTACCAGCTAGAATACAAGCTATTACAGTATACACAGCTCTCACCAAAGCTTGCAGGCTATCTCACTCCTTTTGATAACTTCCTTGATTTACTTTCAGTCGAAATAACTATTTTCTTTTTCCCCCCTGCTTGTGCCTTTCAGACCTGCTGGTGGACATGCTGGGCGTGCTGGCCAGCTACAGCATCACGGTCAAAGAGCTGAAGCTGTTCTTCAGCAAGCTTCAAGGAGAGAAAGGCCAGTGGGTGAGTCACGGGCATAACCGCCTTCCGTGATGTCGTCTTAGTTGTGGCGGACACATACGTGAGGAATGTGCTGGCAGCACGTCAACTGCTGTCGCCCCACCGGGCCCATGCCCTTGTCACACTGATGAGCTGGGTCATGTTGGTCCAGAAGGATTCTCTGCAGCCATGTCTCTACATGAACCGCAGTGTTTCGTCAGCAAACTGCCTTATCTCTTTTAACGAACTAATCTACTCAAACTGCATTATTTTGGCCAAAAATAAGATCCAGATTTATTTCCCTTTAAAAACTCGATTTTCGACAAAAGAGGGGTGGGGGTGGTAAATGACATCATGGAAAACTAAAGAGGCCAAAGAAACGGTACATATATTTAAACTACACAAATATTTGTTATTCATTATTTGCGTCAACATTTCAGGCTTTTCTCATTACATTATGGTTTTTTGCTCTATTTTTTTCCCTTCTATATACAGTACAGGCCAAAAGTTTGGACACACCTTCTCATTCAATACGTTTTCTTTATTTTCACGACTATTTACACTACTGTTCAAAAGTTTGGGGTCACATTGAAATGTCCTTATTTTTGAAGGAAAAGCACTGTACTTTTCAATGAAGATAACTTTAAACTAGTCTTAACTTTAAAGAAATACACTCTATACATTGCTAATGTGGTAAATGACTATTCTAGCTGCAAATGTCTGGTTTTTGGTGCAATATCTACATAGGTGTATAGAGGCCCATTTCCAGCAACTATCACTCCAGTGTTCTAATGGTACAATGTGTCTGCTCATTGGCTCAGAAGGCTAATTGATGATTAGAAAACCCTTGTGCAATCATGTTCACACATCTGAAAACAGTTTAGCTCGTTACAGAAGCTACAAAACGGACCTTCCTTTGAGCAGATTGAGTTTCTGGAGCATCACATTTGTGGGGTCAATTAAACGCTCAAAATGGCCAGAAAAAGAGAACTTTCATCTGAAACTCGACAGTCTATTCCTGTTCTTAGAAATTAAGGCTATTCCACAAAATTGTTTGGGTGACCCCAAACTTTTGAATGGTAGTGTATATTGTACATTGTCACATCAAAACTATGAATGAACACATGTGGAGTTATGTACTTAACAAAAAAAGGTGAAATAACTGAAAACATGTTTTATATTCTAGATCCTTCAAAATAGCCACCCTTTGCTCTGATTACTGCTTTGCACACTCTTGGCATTCTCTCCATGAGCTTCAAGAGGTAGTCACCTGAAATGGTTTTCACTTCACAGGTGTGCGTGAAGCTCATCCAGAGAATGCCAAGAGTGTGCAAAGCACTAATCAGAGCAAATGGTGGCTATTTTGAACTAAAAGGGACAAAGCAGCCACTGTATTTACCAGGTACTAACTAAAAGTAACTCAGCAGCCATTGTATCTACTAACTAAAACTAGCTAAACTGCCCCTGTATCTACTAACTAAAGTAACACAGTGGTAGACTAAACAGCCACCGTAAACAACCAACCAAACTCATTGCCAGCATTATCGACTGACTAAGCTCATTACTTGACTGACTGCTGTAGCTCCTAACCCAACAAACCATCCACTTTAGCTCCTAAACGTACAAACTATAACACTAACTAAGTGGTAAACTAAACAGCCAATGGGACTGACAGACTGACTAAATAATGGTCAGTTTAACTACCAGTCTTACGTGCTCAACTAACATGTCTGTCTACCTAAATCATTACAAACATCTACCAACCTATGCGCATAGTGTTGTTACCCAACAACCTAAACAACTACCAATTTCCTACAAACCTTGGTTATTAGATTACAGTACTAACACTACCTTCCCGACTGGAATCCAGGTCTGTTTGCGCCGACGTGATTTCTTAATCACAGTTGAATAGTACAGATTCATGACCTTTGTAATACCACCAACATGCTCCATCGCTGTGGTACTAGCATGCAGACAAACATATGAAAAGTTAAGGTTTTTTTTCTCCTTTCTCTTATAATTCAGTTATTTATCTAATTTATGTATTGTTACATTTGAAATGATAGTAATGTTGATAATACAAGTCAATTGTATTATTCATAATTAATATTGTTATTGCTATTAAGCAACTATCATTGTCAATACTGTTATTACTGTCTACTTCACTGGTGTCCTATTTGTATATATTGTGTTGCTGATGTAGTTCTGTTGTTGTTGTCTCTCTCAGTTTTCTTATTTTTTCTACTTTCTATACCTTCCTGATCTGGAACACTTAATAAAGTTAAACACATATGATGCAACAAGAGAATTATCCCACACTTCTCTTTTGTCTAGTACAGGGGTCGGCAACCCAAAATGTTGAAAGAGCCATATTGGACCAAAAACACAAAAAATGATCTGTCTGGAGCCGCAAAAAATGAAAAGCCTTATATAAGTGTTATAATGAAGGCAACACATTATGGAAGTGTCTATATTAACCTACTATCGAAGGCTGATGCAAATCTTCGTTGACAGAAATGTTGTAGTTTAATTTTTATTCTACACATTTTTTAAATCATTAGTAAAACAGAGGCTTCTCACAGGATGAGATAACTCCTGGAAATTACTGTCTTCTGTCTTCTTCTAATGGATTTATTACAATCTTTGCAAGCTAGGTAACGTTTGCTGTGGTCTGGATCAACATGGCACACAACCATCAGAAATGCAACCAATATTACATACAAATAATGTGTCATGAGACATGCAATAATAAATTAAATACACAGAGGACATAAGTAAAATGAATTAAATGAGCTCAAATATACCTACAAACGACGCATAATGATGCAATATGTACATACAGCTAGCCTAAATAGCATGTTAGCATCGATTAGCTTGCAGTCATGGATTGACCAAATATGCCTGATAAGCACTCCACACAAGTCAATAACATCAACAAAGCTCACCTTTTGTGCTTTGACGCACAGCATAAAACGTATGGTGGACAGAATGAGACAAAGAAGGAGTGGCATAAAACACGTCTTTCTGTGGCAGCGTCGGAGAAAGTTGTACATGTAAACAAACTACGATGAGTTCAAGGATTGCTGAAATTAGTAGGATAAAACCGTGCTTGCCAAATACTCTCATCAGTGAAGCATGTTTAACATAAACATGGGATTTCTAACAATTAGGATGGTTTGTGTCATGTTTGTCCTCCTACAGAAAATATATGAAACCAAAAAAAAAAATTTTTCTACACCTTTTCTATTTTCACACATCTCTGAAAGAGGTCCAGGGAGCCATGAGGGTGGCGCTAAAGAACCGCGGGTTGCTGACCCCCAGTCTAGTAGATCTGTACAGCAGATACAGGCTTCAAGAGCAACAATATTATTATTATACAGAAGAGATTGGGAAAAAAAAATGACGCATGTCAGTCGCCTATACTTAAAATATGCTTGACAAGTTTGTTTTGTCACTTTTTGTCACTCAGCCTCGTCATGCAGTGAAGCTTCTGTCAGTGCTGAAGTACATGGCTCACAGGAATGGACCTGACTCCTTCTTCAGCTTCCCCGGGAAAAACGCTGCTGTAAGTTCACCTTTTTAAAAATGACCAGAGCTGCAAACAAGACATTTCTGTTTACATCCCGGATGCTCTTTTATGGTCTTCCTAACAGGCCATAGCTCTTCCACCTATTGCAAGGTGGCCATACCAGAACGGCTTTACATTCCATACGTGGCTGCGCATGGACCCTCTCAACAACATCAATGTGGACAAAGACAAGCCTTACCTCTACTGGTTAGTAAAATATGACTAAAACACGTATTCTCTAAGTCATGTATACACTGACTGTTTGCACCTACAGATAATCTAATACAAGCTCTAGCCATTAAAAAAAGATACATTTTATGTTGAGATTTGTGAAGTTCAATTATGATCATCCTTTTCATTATTGTGAGATTTACAGTGAAACCTCAATCTATGAACCTAAACGGTTGCTAAAAAGGGTTTGGAGGTCGAAAAGTTTGTATTGCTTGTATTCCGTCACGTGACTTCTTCCCGGACGTGAAAAACAGCGGTGGTCAACCAAGCCAAGATGGCTGCAAGCAGCACGCGATCTCTCAAAGTACGCCAGGGGCCGAGATCTTCCTGCAAAAAGCAGATACGAGCAAAAAAATCGAACTATGCAATGGAATAGAGCCCGGTACTTTATCAAAAAAAGATTTGTCGAGTGATATCCAGGACTATTTGTCTGGTGGAGTTCCCAGACATTTCAAGTTATCTTGCGCTCCAGACATCATTCTCAATGACAAAACTGATAAACGTACAATTTCTTTTTGTGTGGCTGGGTCAAGGTAATTGGTATCAATACTCGCCCAGATAAATCATGCATCATTTTTGCTCGGGTAAGGTCGCATTTCATAATTTAACTTTGCGTCTTGCCAGGACGTGTTTATGTAAGCAAACTACAGTACAGCGACTAGCACCCGGCAGCTGACACCCGTGACTGCATATCTATTTAACAAACCAACAACTACTCAATCAACATATTTGATTTTTGTCCTGTTGTCACATGTACTCTGACAGATTTGTGTATGAAATAAACAAGAGGGGAGACCTAGAACCTTTCCTGACAAAGTATCAATTAATCAGTCAATCAAAGTTTACTTACACTACCGTTCAAAAGTTTGGGGTCACCCAAACAATTTTGTGGAATAGCCTTCATTTCTAAGAACAAGAATAGACAGTCGAGTTTCAGATGAAAGTTCTCTTTTTCTGGCCATTTTGAGCGTTTAATTGACCCCACAAATGTGATGCTCCAGAAACTCAATCTGCTCAAAGGAAGGTCCGTTTTGTAGCTTCTGTAACGAGCTAAACTGTTTTCAGATGTGTGAACATGATTGCACAAGGGTTTTCTAATCATCAATTAGCCTTCTGAGCCAATGAGCAAACACATTGTACCATTAGAACACTGGAGTGATAGTTGCTGGAAATGGGCCTCTATACACCTATGTAGATATTGCACCAAAAACCAGACATTAGCAGCTAGAATAGTCATTTACCACATTAGCAATGTATAGAGCAGACCTGGGCATTGTGCGGCCCGCGGGCCGCATCCGGCCCTTTGTACGTCCCTGTCCGGCCCGCGTGAGGCCAATTATAAATTACAAAATAAATTTTAAAAAGCATCTATTTCGAGTGTGCAATACAACGGTGCTGCTTTTGTTTTGAAAAGCGTTATTTGTATTACTTCCGTGTGGACGTATGCTCGTGCGCGCAGCTGCAATCTCAAATTACAAAATAAATTTAAAAAAACATCTTTGTCGTGCGTGCAATACAACTGTGCTGCTTTTATTTTGAAAAGTGTTATATGTGCGTATGTCCTGTGAGGGAAGGCGCACAGCGACTAAAAAGAGAAAAGTTGATGACGAATGGCGTGTTTTCAACAAGACAAGTAAAGGTAAAGCTGTGTGCTTATTTGTGGTACACACGTTGCTGTGTTTAAAGAATATAGTGTAACGACCTGCTGAAGTAGATGTTGTCTTCTTGAGTTGCGTAAATGAGGAGTGAGGAGACGTGCGTGTGGAAGGAACGAGATATGTTGAGCTGTGTTAGTATAGCTTGCTCAATAAAAGTTTAAAAAGAGCGTCAGACTTGATGTGCACTTCTTCTGGACGCTACAATTGGTGGCAGAAGTAAAACTTTGCGCATACTGCACTGTTTGTGTGCTACGTCATCGGGAGGTACGTGCCACGTGAGGAGCTCGCCGCAAAGAGAGAGAGAGAGAGAGAGAGAGAGAGAGAGAGAGCGTTTACAGGTGCAGCCACGCTGCTTGCCACGGGGGGAATTCCGCCCTCAATGAAGACTCCCAGGTTTGATGGCAAGGCGAACTGGGAGGCATTTCATCCCACTTCTGACATCAATTGTAGCGTCCAGAAGAAGTGCACACCAAGTCTGATGCACTTTTTAAACTTTTATTGAGCATGCTATACTAACACTGCTCAACTTATCTCGTTCTTTCCAAAAGGAAAACCAATCCTCACTCCTCATTTCCGCAACAGCAACGCTTCCTCCTTCTTCGCCAATCACCTTACAGGCGTGCTACGTTCACAACGTTTTCTTATCTGGTTAAATAAAGGTTTTACAACAAAGGATGCAGGATAAAGTGACAGAAATTGAAATTTTTGTATTGTAATATACATCAGGAAGTGTTGTGTAAGAAAGTGTTAAAAATAAAACCATCAAAAGCCATCTGCTTTTGTATAAAGATAAGTTAGGTTAAATGAAAATATTATTATTATTATTATCTATCTTACGGTATATCAAAAATAATTTGAGCAAAATTTAATTGAAATATTGTCAGTGTGGCCCTCCAGCAGTGCTCGGGTTGCTCATGCGGCCCCCGGTAAAAATTAATTGCCCACCCCTGGTATAGAGTGTATTTCTTTAAAGTTCAGACTAGTTTAAAGTTATCTTCATTGAAAAGTACAGTGCTTTTCCTTCAAAAATAAGGACATTTACATGTGACCCCAAACTTTTGAACGGTAGTATATATAGCCCTTAATCACAAATGTCTCAAAGGGCTGCACGAGCCACAACGACATCCTCGGCTCAGATCCCACATCAGGGCAAGAAAAAAAAAAGAAACATTTTAATTAACAATGTGAGCGTCGAGTCCATAGTGAGGCCAGCAGTGGATTCTCTTCTATGTAGACAAGTAGCTAGCACATCCTCCGTGGAAACTGATCCGTGGCCACCTGATAACCTCTCCACGCAGGAGAGGGGGCAGAGCAGAAAACAAAAGAGACGGCAGATCAACTGGTCTATAAAAGGGTCTTTTTAAAGACTAAGGTGTATAAATGAGTTTTAAGATGCGACTTAAATGCTTCTACTGATGTAGAATCTCTATCTGTTACCGGGAGGGCATTCCAGAGTACTGGAGCCCGAATAGAAAACACTCTAAAGTCTGAAGACTTTTTTTGGGCTATGGGAGTCACTACTAAGCCGGAGTTCTTAGAACGCAGAATTCTGACCGGGGCATATGGTACAATACAATCAGCAAGATAGGATGGAGCTAGACCCTTTAGTATTTTTTACGTAAGTAGTAAAACCTTAAAGGCCTACTGAAAGCCACTACTACCGACCACACAGTCTGATAGTTATAATATCAATGATGAAATCTTGACATTGCAACACATGCCAATACAGCCGGGTTAACTTATAAAGTGCAATTTTAAATTTCCCGCCACACTTCCGGTTAAAAACGTTGTATTATGCTGACGTATGCGTGTGACATCACGAGGGCAAGGGAAGTATTCGGAGCCCGTAGAAAAAGCTCTGTTTTCATTTCATAATTCCACAGTATTCTGGACATCTTTGTTGGTGAATCTTTTGCAATTTGTTTTATGAACAATGGAGGCTGCAAAGATGAACGTTGTAGGTGGGATCGGTGTATTAGCGGCTGGCTGTAGCAACACAACAAGGACTACTTACCCTGATAGCAGACGCCTAGCCGATGCTAGCCGCCGAACCCACGGATGAAGTCCTTCGTCGCGCCGTCGATCGCTGGAACGCAGGTGAGCATGGCTGTTGAGGAGCAGATGAGGGCTGGCTGGCGTAGGTGGAGCGCTAATGTTTTTATCATAGCTCTGTGAGGTCCGGTTGCTAAGTTGCTAAGTTAGCCTTAGCGTCGTTAGCAACAGCATTGTTAAGCTTTACCAGGCTGAGAATTATTAACCGTGTAGTTACATGTACATGGTTTAATAGTATTGTTGATCTTCTGTCTATCCTTCCAGTCCGGGATTTATGTATTTTGTTTCTATCTGCATTTGAGAACGACGCTATCACGTTAGCTCCGTAGCTAAGTGTGTCACCGATGTATTGTCGTGGAGATAAAGGTCACTGTGAATGTCCATTTCGCGTGCTCGACTCATTTTCAAGAGGATATAGTATCCGAGGTGGTTTAAAATACAAATCCGTGATCCACAATAGAAAAAGGAGAGAGTGTGGAATCCAATGAGCCAGCTTGTACCTAAGTTACGGTCAGAGCGAAAAAAGATACATCCTGCACTGCCTCTAGTTCTTCACTCTAACGTTCCTCATCCACAAATCTTTCATCCTCGCTCAAATTAATGGGGTAATCGTCGCTTTGTCGCTCCGAATCTCTCTCGCTCCATTGTAAACAAAGGAAAATTGTGAGGAATATTACCTCCTGTGACGTCACGCTACTTCCGGTACAGGCGAGGCTTTTTTATCAGCGAGCAAAAGTTGCAAACTTTATCGTCAATTTTCTCTACTAAATCTTTTCAGCAAAAATATGGCAATATCGCGAAATGATCAAGTATGACACATAGAATGGATCTGCTATCCCCGTTTGACTAAAAAAAATTCATTTCAGTAGGCCTTTAAATGCTTCTACTGAGATAGAATCTCTAACTGTTACCGGGAGGGCATTCCAGAGTACTGGAATAGAAATAGAATAGAAAACACTCTAAAGTCTGCAGACTTTTTTTGGGCTATGGGAGTCACTAGTAAGCCGGAGTTCTTAGAACGCAGATTTCTGACCGGGACATATGGTACAATACAATCAGCAAGATAGGATGGAGCTAGACCCTTTAGTATTTTTTACGTAAGTAGTAAAACCTTAAAGTCGCATCAAACTTTCTCATTCTTGTCAAAAGTCTAGCAGCCGCATTTTGTACTAACGGTAATCTTTTAATGCTAGACATAGGGAGACCCAAAAATTATACGTTACAGTAATCGAGATGAGACGTAACGAACGCACGAATCATGAACTCATCGTTGGTGGTGGGCAAAATGGGACGAATTTCAGCGCTTTTATGGAGATGAAAGGAGGCTGTTTTAGTAACACTCTTAATGTGTGACTCAAACAAGAGAGTTGGGTTGAAGATACAAGATACAAGAATCTGTTAGAATTTTAAATACCAACAATATCAAGATAATACTTACTGGAATAAAGTATATTACAAATATGTCAAACAAACGTTAAACCAAGTGGTCACCGCAAACTTGAGCGTTCTTTGACTCCGCTCCCTCCCACTGCAGTGGATGGCACTTTTCTCGTCGTCTTTCGTAAAATCTAGCTCTTTTCCACCTTTGTTGATTACCTCTCGAGGTACTCCGACGAATCCTTTTCACGAATTGAATGGTTCGTACAGCTGAAAACAAGGCAAGCATAGGGCATTTTTTCTTCGAGGAAGGCTAAATGGCGTCAAGTACCAATTGAGAACAGCTGCTAGCATGACCGCCACTCACATTTAACGAGCAGGACAAGAGGTAATGGACATGACGTTAGGTAAATCCAAGCAATAGTGAAACACATTTCTCCATAAGGAACAATGTAAATGTGAATAATGGGTTGCAGCCTCGAACACAATATAAAGTGATATACAGTAAGGTATATCAAACAAACATAAGTGTCAGGTTCAAACACTGTTGACATCTATTAAACAGACAAGAAGCAAGGAATTAAACAGAGACAGAATTCAATTTAGCTCATTGAGGAGAAACATCTGGGCTGTACTCTTTGTGCAGTCTTCCACCACGCTCTGACGAAAGGTCGCACGTCTCCTCTTTTATTTGAACTTTCCCTAATTACATGGCAACAGCTGTTTCTAAGGGAAGGGGGGTCGTAAACAGCCGTCGCCTTTGGTTACAAAACAGTTCAAAGAAAAGGTGCCTGGAGGGGTTCAGGTCCTGCTTCCTCTACGCTTTGTAGAAGACAAAATCTTCCTGTGGATTACAATAGATCAAAGAAACTGACACATTCATGTCGCTTCCCATCCTACACAGTGGAGTTTAACAAGCCTTTTGATTGGTAAGATCAAAGACAGCTTTTGTCTGCTCGCCGGGAACTCATTGAAGCACAAAGTTCTGTGATAACTTAGATACAATTATTCTGACAACAAGGGTCAACTTTCTGTTTAATAAAAAGCCAAAACGACAACAACAAGCTGCTGTCCTCTGTATGTGGTGCTCTGCCAACATGCGCACATATACACTACCGTTCAAAAGTTTGGGGTCACATTGAAATGTCCTTATTTTTGAAGGAAAAGCACTGTACTTTTCAATGAAGATAACTTTAAACTAGTCTTAACTTTAAAGAAATACACTCTACACATTGCTAATGTGGTAAATGACTATTCTAGCTGCAAATGTCTGGTTTTTGGTGCAATATCTACATAGGTGTATAGAGGCCCATTTCCAGCAACTATCACTCCAGTGTTCTAATGGTACAATGTGTTTGCTCATTGGCTCAGAAGGCTAATTGATGATTAGAAAACCCTTGTGCAATCATGTTCACACATCTGAGAACACTTTAGCTCGTTACAGAAGCTACAAAACGGACCTTCCTTTGAGCAGATTGAGTTTCTGGAGCATCACATTTGTGGGGTCAATTAAACGCTCCGAATGGCCAGAAAAAGAGAACTTTCATCTGAAACTCGACAGTCTATTCTTATTCTTAGAAATGAAGGCTATTCCACAAAATTGTTTGGGTGACCCCAAACTTTTGAACGGTAGTGTACCTTTGGTGCCCACACATACGATCAGCAATCACAAATATCCTTAACTTCAACAACCACATTGCTACAATAATACACATTTAAACAATTACAATCCACTTACACTAACATCGGCAAGGGAGGCGCTAAAGAGAAAGGCGCAGACAGAGGGGGAGATCGTATGGGCCGGGGGGAGGGGCCGTGTGTGTGTGTGCGTGCTCATGGAAGAGGCAACGCTGAACAAGAGGGAGTCTTCTACTCTGCTGCGAAATAAGTCTGCTTTGGCATATTTTTCCACAAGTCAGTTCTCATCACAATTAAAACTTGCTGCTTTGGTGGTTCTTCTCATATTGCAACGGCACTGATGTACTCCTCG
>NC_084752.1:44118823-44121323 GCF_033978785.1 Entelurus aequoreus | reverse complement strand
CCTGGTTCGTCAACACCAGCGACGTAAGTCAAAAAGCTATTGGCGACGTAAAAGCAGGAGAGTGGTTACAGAGTTGCAAACAGTTTGTTACACTACTATCAACCACTTTCAATCTGTTATTCCAAAGCAAGTAACTGCCGGTATCTGTAATCAGCGATAGGTTAAAAAACATTGGCATGAACAGTTGTGGCTGTAGGAAACCTCTTAATGTAGTTTTGTTTAGTACTGTAATTCTTACTGTACAGTAACTGCATATGAAGTAACTTTAGTGGTCGCCATCCAGCGTCTTTTTTTGTACCTTTTTTAAAATGTTGCTACTCAGTCATTTGAGTGCATTCAACGAATGTGTTACATTTGCCTTAATGTCCAGTCACTGGACTCTCACACTATTATGTTAGATCCACTATGGACTGGACTCTCACACTATTATGTTAGATCCACTATGGACTGGACTCTCACACTATTATGTTAGATCCACTATGGACTGGACTCTCACACTATTATGTTAGATCCACTATGGACTGGACTCTCACACTATTATGTTAGATCCACTATGGACTGGACTCTCTCACTATTATGTTAGATCCACTATGGACTGGACCAGGGTTGTCAAACGTACGGCCCGTGGGCCGGATCAGGCCCGCGGACAGGTTTTATCCGGCCCGCAGGATGAGTTTGCTAAGTATAAAAATGAACCAACATTTTTGAATGAAAGAAACTGCTGTTCTAAATGTGTCCACTAGATGTCACAATAGCAATTATTTGCATCTTTGTAGATTATGCTACATATGTAAAAAAATAAAATAAACCACATGATGTTAGTGCACCAGTTAAGGAAAATGAGCAAACTTACATGAATGACATCCTGTAATTTGATTTTGATATAATTTTTTTATCGTAATAGATTGAAAATTAACACCAATGAGTTGACTGATGAACATTATCACATAATGTATTCAGAAAATATAAATAACGACAAATAAAGATAGAATACTATTAACCGCAACATGTAAGTGTAAAAAAAAACAAAAAAACATTATGATTTGTACATTTTCAGAATTTTCTTGTTCTATTTTTAAACAAAGAAAACAATCTGAATTTGTCTTTATTTTTAAGTTATCGTGCCGTGATTTTACCTGTCCGGCCCACCTGGGAGTAGATTTTTCTCCATGTGGCCCCCGATCTAAAATGAGTTTGACACCCCTGGACTGGACTCTCTCACTATTATGTTAGATCCACTATGGACTGGACTCTCACACTATTATGTTAGATCCACTATGGACTGGACTCTCACTATTATGTTAGATCCACTATGGACTGGACTCTCACACTATTATGTTAGATCCACTATGGACTGGACTCTCTCACTATTATGTTAGATCCACTATGGACTGGACTCTCACACTATTATGTTAGATCCACTATGGACTGGACTCTCTCACTATTATGTTAGATCCACTATGGACTGGACTCTCACACTATTATGTTAGATCCACTATGGACTGGACTCTCACTATTATGTTAGATCCACTATGGACTGGACTCTCACACTATTATGTTAGATCCACTATGGACTGGACTCTCACACTATTATGTTAGATCCACTATGGACTGGACTCTCACACTATTATGTTAGATCCACTATGGACTGGACTCTCACACTATTATGTTAGATCCACTATGGACTGGACTCTCTCACTATTATGTTAGATCCACTATGGACTGGACTCTCACACTATTATTTTATATCCACTATGGACTGGACTCTCTCACTATTATGTTAGATCCACTATGGACTGGACTCTCACACTATTATGTTAGATCCACTATGGACTGGACTCTCACTATTATGTTAGATCCACTATGGACTGAACTCTCACACTATTATGTTAGATCCACTATGGACTGGACTCTCACACTATTATGTTAGATCCACTATGGACTGGACTCTCACTATTATGTTAGATCCACTATGGACTGGACTCTCACACTATTATTTTAGATCCACTATGGACTGGACTCTCACACTATTATGTTAGATCCACTATGGACTGGACTCTCACACTATTATGTTAGATCCACTATGGACTGGACTCTCACTATTATGTTAGATCCACTATGTACTGGACTCTCACTATTATGTTAGATCCACTATGTACTGGACTCTCACTATTATGTTAGATCCACTATGGACTGGACTCTCACACTATTATGTTAGATCCACTATGGACTGGACTCTCACACTATTATGTTAGATCCATTATGTACTGGACGCTCACTATTATGTTAGATCCACTATGAACTGGACTCTCACACTATTATGTTAGATCCACGATGGACTGGACTCTCACACTATTATGTTAGATCCACTATGGACTGGACTCTCACACTATTATGTTAGATCCACTATGGACTGGACTCTCACACTATTATGTTAGATCCACTATGGACTGGACTCACACTATTATGTTAGATCCACTATGGACTGGACTCTCACTAT
>NC_084752.1:44108823-44113823 GCF_033978785.1 Entelurus aequoreus | reverse complement strand
GAGATTGACTTGCTGTTCGCGGAGCACCACAAGTCCCTGCTGTACGACGGCAAGCTGTCCTCCTGCATCGCCTTTGCCTACAACCCTCGCGCCACAGACGCCCAGCTCTGCCTGGAGTCCTCCCCGAAGGACAACGCATCCATTTTTGTCCATTCGCCACATGCGCTCATGCTCCAGGTAACCTTCTTTCCACCAACACTTTTCTGTACTCCATCACGCTAACGAGAGAGACACAGTTGGCGCCTTTTCAATTTAGCAGCCTCATTAAAGACTGCACCTGCTGGAAACACCTCCACGTCTGCTGATTATAGAAACACAAACTTTTTGTGGTGGAGAAAACACTTGACAAAGTTACTTTTTTTCTAGAGATGGGCCAGCCCAAAATTGGGCTTTTTCATTTGTATATTTTATTAAATCAGTCCAACAAAATAATATACAATAATTAGAGATGTTCTTTAATGGCTTTTTTGCCGATATTTGATATTCCGATATTGTCCAACTCTTAATTACCGATTCCGATATCAACCAATATATACAGTGGTAGAATGAACACATTATTATTAGAGATGTCCGATAATATCGGCCTGCCGATATTATCGGCCGATATATGCGTTAAAATGTAATATCGGAAATTATCGGTATCGGTTTTTTATTATCGGTATCGGTTTTTGTTTTTTTAAATTTTTTAATTTTTATTAAATCAACATAAAAAACACAAGATACACTTACAATTAGTGCACCAACCCAAAAAACCTCCCTCCCCCATTTACACTCATTCACACAAAAGGGTTGTTTCTTTCTGTTATTAATATTCTGCTTCCTACATTATATATCAATATATATCAATACAGTCTGCAAGGGATACAGTCCGTAAGCACACATGATTGTGCGTGCTGCTGCTCCACTAATAGTACTAACCTTTAACACTTCATTTTACAAATTTTCATTAATTACTAGTTTCTATGTAACTGTTTTTATATTGTTTTACTTTCTTTTTTATTCAAGAAAATGTTTTTAATTTATTTATCTTATTTTATTTTATTCATTTTTTTTAAAAAGTACCTTATCTTCACCATACCTGGTTGTCCAAATTAGGCATAATAATGTGTTAATTCCACGACTGTATATATCGGTTGATATCGGTATCGGTTGATATCGGTATCGGTAATTAAAGAGCTGGACAATATCGGCATATCGGATATCGGCAAAAAGCCATTATCGGACATCCCTAATTATTTTTTTTAACATGCCTCAAAACATGCCTCAGGGTTGAGGTGGGGGGGGGGGGATATAGTATTCGCACGTCTAGAATTACGGCCAGGTCAAACTCGTTTCTCAAAATAATTAACGCATGCTTGGCCTTATCGCCGGTTCATTATTAACGCCGGATCAAATTCGTTTCGCAAAATATTAATTTAATTATCGCATGTCTATAATTTTCGCCGGGTCAAACTCGTTTCGCAAAATGTTTAGCATATGGCTAGAACTTCCGCCGGGTCAAATGCGTTACGTCACGAGTGACGCTTTACCTGTCCTCATTTTCAAAATGGAGGAAGCTGCTTTCAGTAGTTTGCAATCGCACACAGGAAAAAAGATAAAGAGTTATTCACTAGGATTTAAGGTCCAAACTATTGAATACCGGTACGGTATGCTAAAAAGAACAGTAAGCAGCTATGTTTTATTAATATACCGTAGCTGCGTGTGTCAAATACGGTATGAGTCATTAAATGACTCCCGCCTCCTGGTGGTAGAGGGCGCTAGTGATCCTTCTTGAGACTTCCGGTACTGCAGAAGAAGTGACAACACGCAGCAACAGATCGTCTTTTTTTTCCTCTCGCCTGAACTTTTAACATGGAGGATTACATACCGGTATCTAAAATAAAACAGTTTTCTAAACTGGACTTTCAATGGAAGCAGGAGGTAATAATTAAAGGAATATCTCCATCGAGACAGAGAGACTTTTAAAACGGAAGAAAGAAAATAAGGAAGACTTCTATAAACAAGTTATCGATGCTTTTGGTCAGAAGGAGCTGCAAATGGACTCCATTTATAAGTACAGGTAAGACCATAACGTTTTTTTTTATTAAATGTGCTTTTCATGATGGTATGCTTACATCACACTCAAAGCGCACGCCTAAATTTACTGCATTCATTTTGGTAAACGCCGTGAGAAGAGGTTTTAAAATAATTAGCGCATGCACGGCCATCCCGCAGGCTTCCGGTAAATGCCGGAGTGACAGGATGTTTTAAATTAATTAGCGCCCCTGCGGCTATTCAAGGAAATACGGTATTTTCAGTTTTAACATGTTCTATCTACACTCCTGTTAAAATGTAATAATCACTTATTCTTCTGTTGTTTGATACTTTACATTAGTTTCGGATGATACCACAAATTTAGGTATGGATCCGATACCAAGTAGTTACAAGATCATACATTGGTCATAATTTAAGTTCTCATGTGTCAGGGGACATATTTAATGAGTTTATGAAGATAATAAGAATTAAAAACAAAAAAAAGATTTTGTGACGATAAAAAATATAGATGTAGTCATAGTAGTATCGACTAGATACGCTCCTGTACTTGGTATCATTACAGTGGATGTCAGGTGTAGATCCACCCATGGCATTTGTTTACATTGTGACGCTGGTGAGCTATTGTATCCTCCTACGGTGTGTAGTGAAGCATGTTTAGCTATTCCTCGTTCTCCAGTGATAATGTTACTTGTAAGAAACATACTTTATTTGTCGCCATGGAGGCGAGGATTAGTGATTTAGAAGTAGCTAAAACACTGCAGACTGCTAGTAAGCTAGCCATGTCTTAAAGCACCTCTTCCTGAGGGTGTTTCAGTGTTATAACTTCACCTTTATTGTCACTTTTTAAGCCAAAATGCGTTCACTCTCTCTTTTCTGTCTACACACTGTGTCTGCTTGTAAGTACTCCGTGATTGTGCGCTGCCGAACATGCTCCTCTGCTCGTAAAAACAGCAATGTCATGACGTGACGACGCACCGTCATGCCTTTTAAAAAATAAAATATGGGGAACCGGTACTTTTCAAACAGAGTATAGTACCGTTTTTGATTCATTAGTACCGCAATACTATACTAGTACCGGTATACCGTACAACCCTAGTACATAGTGTATCTGCTGATGTAGTTATATTGTAGTTAGATTAATAAAAAGGCCGCATACCGATATACGTCAAAATGCCAAATGTTTAAAATCGGTGCAGGAGATAGCAAGTTATGTATAAAGTGTCGGGCAGCTGAGGGAACTGTTGTTAATTTATTGTGGCAATGTCAGAGAATAAAAGAGTTATGGTTGAAAACAACAAAAGAAGCAATCACATTCTAAATATAAACATCCCAAATGACACTGCAAACTTGTATTCTTGGTGATCTGCATCAATTTAGTAACGTGTCGTCAAAAAGTAAAAATGCATTTCTTTCAATATGCATAATAACAAAAAGGGTAATATAAAAAAAATTGGATAGATGTTGATAATCATACTGACTGGTATACACAAGCTATGGAGATATCGGTAAAAAAAAACTGCATTTAGTTGAGATAATAATGAGTCATTTATTGGAATATGGGATCCATTATTTAAATTTGTTTTAACTATTAATGGAACCTAAAATAGGACTTATTTTATCTTTTTGGAAAATATTGGACACAATGTGTTGTCAAACTTATGAGATGTGATGCAAGTGTAAGTCACTGACAAAATTAATCATTTTTTAAATGAGATTTTTTTATAAATGGCTGTGATGATAATGTTAATGGGGGATTTCTAATCACTGCTATGTTGGAATTCTTATTAATATTGATACTGTTGTTGATATCATTCATTTTTGTTTGACTACTTTTGGATTGTTTTGTGTCGTGTTTGTGTGTCCTCTCAATTACTCCGTTGATTGCTATTCTGAATGTTGCAGGATTTGGAATTGGAATTGTATTATTATTGTTAGAGATGTCCGATAATATTGGACTGCCGATATTATCGGCCGGTAAATGCTTTAAAATGTAATATCGGAAATTATCGGTACCGGTTTCAAAAAGTAAAATGTATGACTTTTTAAAAGGCCGCTGTGTACACGGACGTAGGGAGAAGTACAGAGCGCCAATAAACCTTAAAGGCACTGCCTTTGCGTGCCGGCCCAATCACTTAATATTTACGGCTTTTCACACACACAAGTGAATGCAAGGCATACTTGGTCAACAGCCATACAGGTCACACTGAGGGTACGGTATAAACAACTTTAACACTGTTACAAATACGCGCCACACTGTGAACCCACACCAAACAAGAATGACAAACACATTTCGGGAGAACATCCGCACCGTAACACAACATAAACACAACAGAACAAATACCCAGAACCCCTTGCAGCCTTAACTCTTCCGGGACGCTCATGGAGAGAATGCCAAGAGTGTGCAAAGCAGTAATCAGAGCAAAGGGTGGCTATTTTGAAGAAACTAGAATATACACTACCGTTCAAAAGTTTGGGGTCACATTGAAATGTCCTTATTTTTGAAGGAAAAGCACTGTACTTTTCAATGAAGATAACTTTAAACTAGTCTTAACTTTAAAGAAATACACTCTATACATTGCTAATGTGGTAAATGACTATTCTAGCTACAAATGTCTGGTTTTTGGTGCAATATCTACATAGGTGTATAGAGGCCCATTTCCAGCAACTATCACTCCAGTGTTCTAATGGTACAATGTGTTTGCTCATTGGCTCAGAAGGCTAATTGATGATTAGAAAACCCTTGTGCAATCATGTTCACACATCTGAAAACACTTTAGCTCGTTACAGAAGCTACAAAACGGACCTTCCTTTGAGCGGATTGAGTTTCTGGAGCATCACATTTGTGGGGTCAATTAAACGCTCAAAATGGCCAGAAAAAGAGAACTTTCATCTGAAACTCGACAGTCTATTCTTGTTCTTAGAAATGAAGGCTATTCCACTAAATTGTTTGGGTGACCCCAAACTTT
>NC_084752.1:44096323-44103823 GCF_033978785.1 Entelurus aequoreus | reverse complement strand
GCACGGCCAGACAGGTGAGAGATGACAAACGCTACCTTAGCCCGCTCAGAGGTGAATGCGGAAGCGTTTAGCTCGAAATGAAGTTCACACTGCGTCAGGAATTGTCTTACGTCTTCCCTTTCCCCGGAAAAACGTTCGGGTCGGGATAGCCGTATGTTGCCGGTACTTGCGGGTTGTGTAGGTTGGGTGGATGCCTGGTCAGGCACAGTGGTCGAGGTGGGTATGACGGTGGCTAGCAGCGTGTTGACTCGCTCCAACATGGCGTCTTGACGCTCCGACATCCCCTGTAGACCTCGGCTCAGGTGGTCGAGCTGGTCCCCCTGCTGGTTGATCCGTTGAGCATGGCCTTGAAATGCTCTTTTCCAGGAGTCTGTCTCTGCGGGTTCCATGGTATGGCCGGAACTTTCTGTTAGGAAACGGTGAGGTGGATCCCAAGGATGCAGAGACGAATTTGTGTTTACAATTGTTCTTCCTTTTATTTGGCGGAAGCACAAGGTAGCAAACAAAGGCGATGGTGGAAAACACAAAACACACCATGTAAAAAACTACTAAGAGGAAAATAAACACACAAAACTAAAAGCGCTAGACAAGGCTAGGAAAAATATACTTCATGAAAGAAGTAAATAGACTAGGTCCAAAATAAAACGCTAGACAAGGCTAGGAATAATACGGGCCAACCTGAGATGAAAAGTATGCGATGAACTAGTGAGTTCTCGTGGCACGACCAACAGGTTGCAAGCAATGGCAAAGTTCCGGCGCTCACCGGTTGTCAGCAGCCTGGTTAAATAAGCTGTTACTAATTACTGTCAGGTGTGTGCTGCTGCCTTGCGTCAGCTGCACTCCATACTGTGAACGAGAGAGAGAGTGAACATGGAGTGCAGACAACAGAAATGAGCAAGGACATTTACAGATTACCACACAACGCCTTCCAAAGCAAGAAGCATATTGCAACTTATCCAGTAACAAACGTGTCTGCATCATTCAACTTACTGCGGCATTAGTGAATTATTGTGGCCACAAGGTGTCGGCCAAAACTATTTACCACTCTGCTTTAACTTAAGGACCGCATAATTCCAATTAATAGGCTAGTGTTTTTCATATCTACCATTCAATTTCACTTGATCAAGCCTTATCTATTTCACACTACAACATAATGAAAGTACATTTGTTTCCTGCTGATATTTAATGGGATCAATGACTGTATACATAATATTGTGTCTGAAGTGAAAAGGTGGCTGTGGGACACCTCTACTGTAAATATTGGTGCATATTAATTATAAGGTTTAACACCGCGTGTGTATGTGTCTGCAGGATGTGAAGGCGGTGGTGACTCATTCGGTTCAGAGCGGCATACACTCCATCGGCGGAGTGCAGGTCCTCTTCCCACTCTTTGCACAGCTGGATTTTTGCCAGCCCTCCAGCCACGAGCTGGACACCTCTGTCTGGTAACTATGGCAACGCACACGCTCACTCATAAT
The DNA here is from genome assembly GCF_033978785.1 of Entelurus aequoreus. Taxonomy (NCBI): domain Eukaryota; kingdom Metazoa; phylum Chordata; class Actinopteri; order Syngnathiformes; family Syngnathidae; genus Entelurus; species Entelurus aequoreus. The sequence continues at coordinate 44,102,345 of NC_084752.1, read as the reverse complement.
GATAATGATAATGATAGCGTAACTACTAGTGCTGTCAAAGTTAAGGCAATTAATCAAATTAATCCATCGTCATTAGTAATCTTCCTAGAAATTGTCGCGCAATCAACAGCGCGGATGGGTTCAAATCCTTTGCATAAAATGTAGATTGTCAATGTAGCTGGTTTGGTAAGATGGGATACAAGTAGGGATGTCCGATAATGGCTTTTTGCCGATATCCGATATTCCGATATTGTCCAACTCTTTAATTACCGATACCGATATCAACCGATACCGATACTGATATATACAGTCGTGGAATTAACACATTATTATGCCTAATTTGGACAACCAGGTATGGTGAAGATAAGGTCCTTTTTTTTTTTAAATTAATAAAATAAAATAAGATAAATAAATTTAAAACATTTTTTTGAATAAAAAAGAAAGTAAAACAATATAAAATCAGTTACATAGAAACTAGTAATTAATGAAAATTAGTAAAATTAACTGTTAAAGGTTAGTACTATTAGTGGAGCAGCAGCACGCACAATCATGTGTGCTTACGGACTGTATCCCTTGCAGACTGTATTGATATATATTGATATATAATGTAGGAAGCAGAATATTAATAACAGAAAGAAACAACCCTTTTGTGTGAATGAGTGTAAATGGGGAAGGGAGGTTTTTTGGGTTGGTGCACTAATTGTAAGTGTATCTTGTGTTTTTTATGTGGATTTAATTTAAAAAAAAACAAACAAAAAAAAAACGATACCGATAATAAAAAAACGATACCGATAATTTCTGATATTACATTTTAAAGCATTTATCAGCCGATAATATCGGCCGGCCGATATTATCGGACATCTCTAGATACAAGCTCAGGAAAAAATGAAGATTGGTAGTCGAGAGGGCACTTTTTTGTTGCAAAAAGTCTGTCTGGCGTCAAATCATGTCAAGACACCTCTTTTCAAACCAATCGCGCATTTCCGGCTTTCAAAATAAAAGTCTTAAGCTAACCGAAATGCAAAGTGGCTCACCTTGCGATCATGCTTTACTGTCAACGATGTTTTGTTATGTAATCTGTAGGGGTGTAACGGTACACAAAAATTTGGGTTCGGTACGTACCTCGGTTTAGAGGTCACGGTTCGGTTCATTTTCGGTACAGTAAGAAAACAACAAAATATACATTTTTGGGTTATTTATTTACCAAATTTGCAAAATCTTCCACCAAAAATATTTTTCTTAGTGGAATATTTGGTGTGAAGTAATGGGAACCTTGGATAGGTCAATAATTCATCATAACATTGATTTTGATTCAATATTATGTAGGGATGTCCGATAATATCGGCCTGCCGATATTATCGGCCGATGAATGCGTTAAAATGTAATATCGGAAATTATCGGTGTCGGTTTTTTTATTATCTGTATCGTTTTTTTATTTTTCTTTTTATTTTTTTTATTAAATCAACATAAAAAACACAAGATACACTTACAATTAGTGCACCAACCCAAAAAAACCTCCCTCCCCCCATTTCTTTCTGTTATCAATATTCTGGTTCCTACATTATATATCAATATATATCAATACAGTCTGCAAGGGATACAGTCCGTAAGCACACATGATTGTGCGTGCTGCTGCTCCACTAATAGTACTAATCTTTAACACTTCATTTTACTAATTTTCATTAATTACTAGTTTCTATGTAACTGTTTTTATATTGTTTTACTTTCTTTCTTATTCAAGAAAATGTTTTTAATTTAGTTATCTTATTTTATTATTTTTTTAAAAAAAAGGACCTTATCTTCACCATACATGGTTGTCCAAATTAGGCATAATAATGTGTTAATTCCACGACTGCATATATCGGTTGATATCGGTATCGGTTGATATCGGTATCGGTAATTAAAGAGTTGGACAATATCGGAATATCGGATATCGGCAAAAAGCCATTATCGGACATCCCTAATATTATGTTTTGAGCAATGACAGTTTGAAAGAAAAAAAACTGCTTTGTTTTATTAGTCAACATTGCAACTTTTTCTAAATTACATTTAACTTTTAAGCTTTTTTATTTCACTTTTGTTATGTTTTTGTTTATTTGAATAGTATTTTTAGAATGTGCCGTGGGCCTTTAAAACATTAGCTGTGGGCCGCAAATGGCCTCCGGGGCACACTTTTGACACCCCTGCTATAGATAATAAAACATTAAATGTGATAAATCTATGGATAAAAAGCAGAGCCTGGCGACGCATGCACGTTTATCATAACTCTCTCTCTCTCTCTGTCTCTGCCCCTCCCTCACCAATGCTGCTGTTTGTTTTGTTTTTAACCCCTTCTTAACCCTGAACGTACATTGAAAATACACGCAACCCTAACTCAAAATGCCGGACATTTGAGGCATTTAAGAAACTCCGCAAAAGAGGACATGTCCGGTGAAAAGAGGACGTATGGTCAGTCTATCCTAGCCCGTTAGCTGCTAGCATGCCGTGTGTTGTGCCTCGGTGTGCATTGTTTACACAACGTGCGTTACGCTACTTAAAATGTCCGTGTGGAAACTCATTCGGTACACCTCCGAACCGAACCAACACCCCCGTACCGGAACGGTTCAATACAAATACACGTACCGTTACACCCCTAGTAATCTGTGATATTTCTACTAAATGAGGATTGTGGGTGGGGGGGAATTTTGTGGCAGGTTGAAATATTATTTATTTTCTTTTATAGCATGTTGTGGTTGAGAGTCCTTAATTACAGAATGTTTAGCAGTTTGAATATTATACTTTATTAATAAATAGAGGAAGCTAAATGGACAATGCTTGTCTTGTATAGAGCTTTTCTACCTAGTAGCAATATGAATATCATTAAGTTGTTCAACATGTAATGTACAGAATATCAGAAGCATTTTTTCAGGTGGAAATATCACAGATTACATTACCAAACATCTTTGACAATCAAACCATGATCGTAACAATTCATATCTTGTTTTTATTAATGTGGAAAACTGGTATCCAGTGGCCTCAGTGGCCTTGTGGTTAGAGTGTCCGCCCTGAGATGGGTAGGTCGGGAGTTCAAACCCCGGCCAAGTCATACCAAAGACTATAAAAATGGGAGCCATTACCTCCCTGCTTGACACTCAGCATCAAGGGTTGGAATTGGGGGTTGAATCACCAAAAATGATTCCCGGGCGCGGTCACCGCTGCTGCTCACTGCTCCCCTCACCTCCCAGTGGGTGATCAAGGGTGATGGGTCAAATGCAGAGAATAATTTTGCCACTTCTAGTGTGTGTGTGACAATCATTGGTACTTTACTTTACTTTATCTAAACATGGATGTGTAGCCCCTCTCCCCTGAATGCATGTGCTCCTAAATTCTATCAGTGATGCACCAACCAAGGTAAGGTTTTTCACTGTCATTAAAAGCGTATTTATGTCCATTTTGTGTTGAGTTGATAAACGCAAAATGTTTAATAAACTTGTCATCAAAGCAGACAAACTGTCCATTCATAGTTTTAAAAACTTGATAAAAATGATCTGTATGTTACACTTACAATGAAGAAAATATGTATTTGTCTGTGATAATCGTGATTAATTTCGAGTTAACTATTAGCAAAATGCGATGAATCCAGATTAAATATTTTAATAGTTTGACAGCCCTAATTTTAACATTAACCTCGTTTTATTTTTGTATGACAGTACAATGGCAACACTTTTATTCAATAATTCGCACTCCTGCCCTGCAAAAAGTCAGTGTTCAAAAACAAGAAAAAAAATTAGGGGTATTTTACTTGAACTAAGCAAAATTATCTGCCAATAGAACAAGAAAATTGGGCTTGTCAAGACTTTCCAAAACAAATAAAATTAGCTAACCTCAATGAACCCAAAAATACATTAAAATAAGTATATTCTCACTAATAACAAGTGCACTTTTCTTGGTAGAAAAACAAATTAAACCTTTTTGCTCAATATGTTGAAAACTATGATTAAATTAAGCTCCTGTAGAACTTTGTAGTGTCTGGCCTGGTTCTGTAGGCTGTCAGTACTTTCAGTCCCTACACGGCAAAAAGTCAGTGTTCAAAAACAAGAAAAAAATACAAAAATGAGGGGTATTTTATTTGAACTAAGCAAAATGATCTGCCAATAGAACAAGAAAATTTGGCTTGTCAAGACTTTCCAAAACAAGTCAAATCAGCTAACCTCAATGAACCCAAAAATAGCTTAAAATAAGTATATTCTCACTAATAACAAGTGCACTTTTCTTGTAGGAAAAAAAAATAGACCTTTTTGCTCAATATGTTGAAAAATATTCTTAAATAAAGTAAATGCTAGTGCCATTATCTTGACATAATGATATGGGCGCTCGGCATCATGATTTTTTTTTACATGCTTGAAGTAAGAAATGATGACTTTAAAAAAGTATTTTTCTACTTGTGAGTGTTGATGACACAGCTTTGCAACAGTTGATATTCTAGTTCCAAGCATGTTTTACTCAATATAGCTCATCAAATCTCAGCAACAAGCTGTAATATCTTACTGACATCATTTAGGAGCAAAACAAGTAAAACACTCTAACATAAAATCTGCTTAGTGAGAAGAATTATCTTATCAGACAGAAAATAAGCAAATAATCACCCTTATTTGAGATATTTCATCTTACTTAGATTTCACTTTTTGCAGTGCACTGCAAAAAGTCAGTGTTCAAAAACAAAAAAAAAAACATACAAAAATTAGGAGCATTTTACTTGAACTAAGCACAATTATCTGCCAATAGAACAAGAAAATTCGGCTTGTCAAGACTTTCCAAAACAAGTAAAAGTAGCTAACCTCAATGAAGCCAAAAATACCTTCAAGTAAGTATATTCTCACTAATAACAAGTGCACTTTTCTTGGTAGAATTTTTTTTTACCTTTTTGCTCAATATGTTGAAAAATATTCTTAAATGAAGTAAATGCTAGTGCCATTATCTTGACATAATGATATGCGCTCGGCATCATTTTCTATTTCATGCTTGAAGTAAGAAATTATTACTTTAAAAAAGTAGTTTTCTACTTGTGAGTGTTGATGACACAGCTTTGCAACAGTTGATATTCTAGTTTCAAGCATTTTACTTAATATAGCTCATCAAATCTCAGCAACAAGCTGTAATATCTTACTGAGATCATTTAGGACTTAAAACAAGTAAAACACTCTAACATCAAATCTGCTTAGTGAGAAGAATGATCTTAGACAGAAAATAAGCAAATATCACCCTTATTTGAGATATTTCGTCTTACTTAGATTTCAGTTTTTGCAGTGTGCTTCGCGATTATAACCTGAATGGCGTCACATTTTGAGCTCCGCATGTGCCGCTGCGCTCGCCCTTCTTCCAGGCGACAATGCCTCACGATGGTGTTCCGCCAGCACAATGGGGACACGACACCCTCATTCAATCACATCCCATGTCGTGTGCGCCCTTCACACTCCCGGCTTTGTCAGCAGCTCACGCAGATTATTGTTACTGTCTGTCACCGCTCTGACTGTTTGTTGTTTGCCTTCTAGCTGCACGCTGCTGTCCTTTGTCATGGAGCTCCTGAAGAACTCTGTGGCTATGCAAGAGCAGGTTCTGGCCTGCAAAGGCTTCCTGGTCATCGGGTACACTTTGGAGAAGGTGGGAAGTGCAAATGCACATTTTTTTTGGGTGCTTCCAAGGCAAAAGAGGAACTCCTCCTCACCTTGGTCTGCATGCGCACTGCAAAAAGTCAGTGTTTAAAAACAAGAAAAAAATAAATACAAAAGTTAGGGGTATTTTACTTGAACTAAGCAAAATTATCTGCCAATAGAACAAGAAAATTTGGCTTGTCAAGACTTTCCAAAACAAGTCAAATTAGCTAACCTCAATGAACCCAAAAATAGCTTCAAATAAGTATATTCTCACTAATAACAAGTGCACTTTTCTTGGTAGAAAAAAAAAAGAGACCTTTTTGCTCAATATGTTGAAAAATATTCTTAAATGAAGTAAATGCTAGTGCCATTATCTTGACATAATGATATGCGCTCGCCATTACATTTCT
>NC_084752.1:44083823-44091323 GCF_033978785.1 Entelurus aequoreus | reverse complement strand
AATAGACAACATAGCAGTAATGGTAATAGACAACATAGCAATAATGGTAATAGACAACATAGCAATAATGGTAATAGACAACATAGCAATAATGGTAATAGACAACATAGCAATAATGGTAATAGACAACATAGCAGTAATGGTAATAGACAACATAGCAATAAAGGTAATAGACAACATAGCAATAATGGTAATAGACAACATAGCAATAATGGTAATAGACAACATAACAACAATGGTAATAGACAACATAGCAATAATGGTAATAGACAAGATAGCAATAATGGTAATAGACAACATAGCAATAATGGTAATAGACAACATAGCAATAATGGTAATAGACAACATAGCAATAAAGGTAATAGACAACATAGCAATAATGGTAATAGACAACATAGCAATAATGGTAATAGACAACATAACAACAATGGTAATAGACAACATAGCAATAATGGTAATAGACAAGATAGCAATAATGGTAATAGACAACATAGCAATAATGGTAATAGACAACATAGCAATAATGGTAATAGACAACATAGCAGTAATGGTAATAGACAACATAGCAGTAATGGTAATAGACAACATAGCAATAATGGTAATAGACAACATAGCAGTAATGGTAATAGACAACATAGCAATAATGGTAATAGACAACATAGCAATAATGGTAATAGACAACATAGCAATAATGGTAATAGACAACATAGCAACAATGGTAATAGACAACATAGCAATAATGGTAATAGACAACATAGCAATAATGGTAATAGACAACATAGCAACAATGGTAATAGACAACATAGCAACAATGGTAATAGACAACATAGCAATATAGGTAATAGACAACATAGCAATAATGGTAATAGACAACATAGCAATAATGGTAATAGACAACATAGCAACAATGGTAATAGACAACATAGCAACAATGGTAATAGACAACATAGCAATAATGGTAATAGACAACATAGCAGTAATGGTAATAGACAACATAGAAATAATGGTAATAGACAACATAGCAATAATGGTAATAGACAACATAGCAATAATGGTAATAGACAACATAGCAATAATGGTATTAGACAACATAGCAATAATGGTAATAGACAACATAGCAACAATGGTAATAGACAACATAGCAATAATGGTAGTAGACAACATAGCAATAATGGTAATAGACAACATAGCAATAATGGTAATAGACAACATAGCAATAATGGTAATAGACAACATAGCAATAATGGTAATAGACAACATAGCAATAAAGGTAATAGACAACATAGCAATAATGGTAATAGACAACATAGCAATAATGGTAATAGACAACATAACAACAATGGTAATAGACAACATAGCAATAATGGTAATAGACAAGATAGCAATAATGGTAATAGACAACATAGCAATAATGGTAATAGACAACATAGCAATAATGGTAATAGACAACATAGCAGTAATGGTAATAGACAACATAGCAGTAATGGTAATAGACAACATAGCAATAATGGTAATAGACAACATAGCAGTAATGGTAATAGACAACATAGCAATAATGGTAATAGACAACATAGCAATAATGGTAATAGACAACATAGCAATAATGGTAATAGACAACATAGCAACAATGGTAATAGACAACATAGCAATAATGGTAATAGACAACATAGCAATAATGGTAATAGACAACATAGCAACAATGGTAATAGACAACATAGCAACAATGGTAATAGACAACATAGCAATATAGGTAATAGACAACATAGCAATAATGGTAATAGACAACATAGCAATAATGGTAATAGACAACATAGCAACAATGGTAATAGACAACATAGCAACAATGGTAATAGACAACATAGCAATAATGGTAATAGACAACATAGCAGTAATGGTAATAGACAACATAGAAATAATGGTAATAGACAACATAGCAATAATGGTAATAGACAACATACCAACAATGGTAATAGACAACATACCAACAATGGTAATAAACAACATACCAACAATGGTAATAGACAACATAGCAACAATGGTAATAGACAACATAGCAATAATGGTAATAGACAACATAGCAATAATAGTAATAGACAACATAGCAATAATGTTAATAGACAACATAGCAGTAATGGTAATAGGCAAAATACCAACAATGGTAATAGACAACATAGCAATAATGGTAATAGACAACATAGCAATAATGGTAATAGACAACATAGCAATAATGGTAATAGACAACGTAGCAACAATGGTAATAGACAACATAGCAATAATGGTAATAGACAACATAGCAATAATGGTAATAGACAACATAGCAATAATGGTAATAGACAACATAGCAATAATGGTAATAGGCAAAATACCAACAATGGTAATAGACAATATAGCAATAATGGTAATAGACAACATAGCAATAATGGTAATAGACAACGTAGCAATAATGTTAATAGACAACATAGCAACAATGGTAATAGACAACATAGCAACAATGGTAATAGACAACATAGCAATAATGGTAATAGACAACATAGCAATAATGGTAATAGACAACATAGCAATAATGGCAATAGACAACATAGCAATAATGGTAATAGACAACATACCAACAATGGTAATAGACAACATAGCAATAATGGTAATAGACAACATAGCAATAATGGTAATAAACAACATAGCAATAAGGGTAATAGACAACATAGCAATAATGATAATAGACAACATAGCAATAATGGTAATAGACAACATAGCAATAATGGTAATAGACAACATAGCAATAATGGTATTAGACAACATAGCAATAATGGTAATAGACAACATAGCAACAATGGTAATAGACAACATAGCAATAATGGTAGTAGACAACATAGCAATAATGGTAATAGACAACATAGCAATAATGGTAATAGACAACATAGCAATAATGGTAATAGACAACATAGCAATAATGGTAATAGACAACATAGCAATAATGGTAATAGACAACATAGCAACAATGGTAATAGACAACATAGCAGTAATGGTAATAGACAACATAGCAATAATGGTAATAGACAACATAGCAATAATGGTAATAGACAACATAGCAATAATGGTAATAGACAACATAGCAATAATGGTAATAGACAACATAGCAGTAATGGTAATAGACAACATAGCAGTAATGGTAATAGACAACATAGCAGTAATGGCAATAGACAACATAGCAATAATGGTAATAGACAACATAGCAACAATGGTAATAGACAACATAGCAACAATGGTAATAGACAACATAGCAATAATGGTAATAGACAACATAGCAACAATGGTAATAGACAACATAGCAACAATGGTAATAGACAACATAGCAATAATGGTAAGGAAACATTGAGCACATGTTAACACTTTGAGACAGAGTACAACAGCAGGTCAAATTAAAGACCCTCATCTCTATATTTGAACCAGACCCCATGTTTGTATAATAGTTTAAATCCATTAATAGTTTGGCATTGCTTGTGTTGCAAGTCCAGTTTGTTCCATAGTTTTACTCCACATACAGACACACAAAAACATTTACGAGTGGTTTGAGCTCTCGGCAATGAGAAATATCCAAAGCCTCTCAAGTTATGAGCCTGCACTCGTCTTATAAGATTATTAATGTATTATATTTAACAAGGTCATCAAATTTGAGCAACTTGGGTTGCATATTGTTTCATTGAAAATAAAACAGCAAAGTCCATTTGTCTCTGTTTTAATTATGAGACACAATTGTGTCAAAGTCATGATTTTCTATTTCATGCTAGAAGTAAGAAATGATGACTTTAAAAAAGTAGTTTTCTACCTGTGAGTGTTGATGACACAGCTTTGCAACAGTTGATATTCTAGTTTCAAGCATGTTTTACTCAATATAGCTCATCAAATCTCAGCTGTAATATCTTACTGACATCATTTAGGAGCAAAACACTTCAAACAAGTAAAACACTCTAACATCAAATCTGCTTAGTGAGAAGAATGATCTTATCAGACAGAAAATAAGCAAATATCACCCTTATTTGAGATATTCAATCTTACTTAGATTTCACTTTTTGCATGTGTCCTTCTCCCCCTTCCCTCCTCCTGCTTATTTCTGCAGTCCTCCAAGGTCCACGTGACGCGGCCCGTCCTGGACATCGTCCTGGCCTTCTCCAGATACCTCAGCAACTTGCAGAACGGCATCTTGTTGCTCAAGCAGCTGTGCGACCACATTCTGTTCAACCCTGCCATTTGGATCCATGCCCCTGCCAAGGTAACCGTGGCAACTCTCAAATTTGCCCACCAATAACATAAACCAAAATACAGTCATCCCTCATAGGGCTCGCGATACAAGTGTTTTATATAGGTCTATCGCTAATTATTGATATTTTTTAATGACCTATCCCAGGGGTCGGCAACCCAAAATGTTGAAAGAGCCATATTGGACCAAAAATACAAAAAAAAAATCTGTCTGGAGCCGCAAAAAATTAAAAGCCATATTACATGTGTCATGAGATATAACTTTAATTAAGAGGACTTAAAGGAAACTAAATGAGCTCAAATATAGCTACAAATGAGGCATAATGATGCAATATGTACATATCGCTAGCCTAAATAGCATGTTAGCATCGATTAGCTTGCAGTCATGCAGTGACTAAATATGTCTGATTAGCACTCCACACAAGTCAATAACATCAACAAAACTCACGCACGACGTTAAAAGTGTGGTGGACAAAATGAGACAGAAAAAGTGGCATAAAACACGTCCTAGAAAGTCGGAGAAATTTATACATGTAAACAAACTATACGGTGAGTTCAAGGACCGCCAAAATAAGTAGGACAAAACGGCGCTCGCCAAATACTCGAATGAGTGAAGCATATTTAATATAAACAGTGTGATTTATAACAATTAGGGAGGTTTGTGTCATGTTTGTCCTCCTACAGAAACCATACTAAAACAAAAAAATACATTTTTTCCCCTCATCTTTTTCCATTCTTCATACATTTTTGAAAAATCTCCAGAGAGCCACTAGGGCGGCGCTAAAGAGCCGCATGCGGCTCTAGAGCCGCGGGTTGCCGACCCCCGACCTATCCAAAACAAGGACTAGGAGAAAAATACAGTACAGGCCAAAAGTTTGGACACACCTTCTCATTTAATACGTTTTCTTTATTTTCATGACTATTTACATTGTAGATCGTCACATCAAAACTATGAATGAACACATGTGGAGTTATGTACTTAACAAAAAACAGTGAAAACATGTTTTATATTCTAATTTCTTCAAAATAGCCACCCTTTGCTCTGATTACTGCTTTGCACACTCTTGGCATTCTCTCCATGAGCTTCAAACACACCTGTGAAGTGAAAACCATTTCAGGTGACTACCTTTTGAAGCTCATGGAGAGAATGCCAAGAGTGTGCAATGCAGTAATCAGAGCAAATTTGTAGCTATACCTTGTTCTGTAACTTCCGGTTTCCTCCCACCAAAAAACATATAGATATCGAACACATTTTTCATTTACGGTATATCCATTACGCGTCTATTGCAATCTATATATTGATATCGTTGTATCGGCCCTAGTCCCTGGCCATATTGTGGGTCTAAGTTTGTGGCGTCCCTCTATCGCAGATTTAAAACAATTTTTTTTTAGCTCATTCTATTTATTTTTGTGGGGGGGGGGAAGTCTAAATTATGTCTATTTATGCATAGAAATAGGTAAATGAATAAAAAATATCAGTATCACAGTAGTATTGGCCACTAGATGGGACCAAACCAATGTTCAGTATCGGTGCCACTGATTGGTTGAGCCTCAGGCAGCATTACTATATTGGATTTAACCAGTGTAGAGTTGACTCTGTAGATGTTATTTCATGTTTAGCGGGCTCTCATAATGTAAAAATATATATTTAAGAGGTTATAAACTGTTATTTTATGATCTATCTATGAAAATAACATTTGATAAATAATGTACATTTATTAACTTCATCTACCATGGTCAGGCTTGGCAATAAACGAGGGTTTACATTAGTCCCTTTCAGATTCAAACTGTCGCCATCTTGAATCTCATTAACTACTGACACATTTTTTTGTGTCATGAAAGTCACAAAAGTGTAAAAAGAAGTTTACCACAACATTAACTGTTAAATTGTGTACCACTGCTTAATTTTATTGACTTATTAGGGCCCGCACGGCCCATTGTCAAAGGAATCCCAAAGGGAGTCCTTTTGCAATAGGACGAAAAGGACCTATTGAATTTGTAAGGTTTTATTATTATTATACCGGCCGCCTCTTCGAGCTGCAATTTGACCCACTTAACATGCTTCAAAACTCACCATATTTGACACACACATCAGGACCTGCGAAAATTGCCATCTAATAAAAAACCAAACCCCAAAACTCAAAATTGTGCTCTAGCGCCCCCTAGGAAAAAACAAAAACAAACTGCCTGTAACTCCCACTAGGAAGGTCGTAGAGACATGAAACAAAAACCTCTATGTAGGTCTCACTTAGACCTACATTTCATAATTTAACATCCTCGGGCAAAAACCAACAGGAAGTTGGCAATTTCCCCTTCAAGACAAAAGTTTACTAAAAACACTCATTTTTGCCTCTGAGCTGTAATTTGACCCCCTTAAAATACTTCAAAACTCACCAAACTTTTCACACACATCAGGATTGGTGGAAATTAAGATCTAATAAAAAAAAGAACCCCAAAACTCAAAATTGCACTCTAGCGCAATTTTTGAATAAAACAGAGACAAAACTGCTCCTCAGAGGAAAACACAGACAAAACTGCTTGTAACTTCCGGTAGAAACGTCTTAGAGACATGAAACAAAAACCTCTATGTAGGTCTCACTTAGACCTACATTTCATAGATTGACATCCTTCAGCAAAAATCAACAGGAAGTTTGATATCCCCCCTTCAAAACAACATTTTTGTAAAAAGCGGTCACCAAACATCAAACATTATCTCCTCTGAGCGCGTTTGTCGTTTCGGCTTCAAACTACTACAGGAGAGAGATTGAACCCTTCTGATTGACGGATACTCAAAGAGTTTTGATAAGTGCTACGGTTTTGATTTTACGAGCCTTCAAAGAAAAGAACTACTGTGCCGTAGCACCTAGGAAAAAAACACAGACACAACTTCCTCTAACTCCCAGTACGAATATCGTAGAGACATGAAACAAAAACCTCTATGTAGGTCTGACTTAGAGCTAGATTTCATACACTGACATCCTTCAGCAAAAATCAACAGGAAGTTGGCAATCACCCCTTCAAAACAACATTTTCATAAAAACACTCATTTTTGCCTATTTGAGTTGTAATAACCCCCTTAAAATACTTCAAAACTCACCAAACTTTTTACACACATCAGGACTGGCGGAAATTGCGATCTATTAAAAAAACCGAACCCCAAAACTCAAAATTGCGCTCTAGCGCCCCCTAGGAATAAAACACACACAAAACTGCTCCTCGGAGGAAAACACAGACAAAACTGCTTGT
>NC_084752.1:44068823-44071323 GCF_033978785.1 Entelurus aequoreus | reverse complement strand
GACAGAATGATTTGCACATGTCAGTCCAATCTAGAATTTGCTTTTGGATTGCTGGAGTTATATAAAACAAAGTAGAGCCCTGCCGACTTTCTCCTCAGCGTTTGCGCCACGCATATTCACACTGCAAAAAGTCGGTGTTCAAAACAAGAAAAAAGGAATAAAAATGAGGGGTATTTTATTTGAACTAAGCAAAATTATCTGCCAATAGAACAAGAAAATCGGCTTGTCAAGACTTTCCAAAACAAGTCAAATTAGCTAACCTCAATGAACCCAAAATAGCTTAATATAAGTATATTCTCACTAATAACAAGTGCACTTTTCTTGGTAAAAAAACCGAAACGTTTTTTGCTAAAGATGTCCAGGCCGATATTATCGGCCGATATATGCGTTAAAATGTAATATCGGAAATTATCGGTATCGTTTTTTTTATTATTGGTATCGTTTTTTTTTGTTTTTTGTTTTTTTTAAATGAAATCAACATAAAAAACACAAGATACACTTACAATTAGTGCACCAACCCAAAAACCTCCCTCCCCCATTTACACTCATTCACACAAAAGGGTTGTTTCTTTCTGTTATTAATATTCTGCTTCCTAAATTATATATCAATATATATCAATACAGTCTGCAAGGGATACAGTCCGTAAGCACACATGATTGTGCGTGCTGCTGCTCCACTAATAGTACTAACCTTTAACAGTTAATTTTACTCATTTTCATCATTACTAGTTTCTATGTAACTGTTTTTATATTGTTGTACTTTCTTTTTTATTCAAGAAAATGTTTTTAATTTATTTATCTTATTTTACAAATTTTTTAAAAAGTACCTTATCTTCACCATACCTGGTTGTCCAAATTAGGCATAATAATGTGTTAATTCCACGACTGCATATATCGGTTGATATCGGTATCGGTTGATATCGGTATCGGTAATTAAAGAGTTGGACAATATCGGAATATCGGATATCGACAAAAAGCATTATCGGACATCCCTAATAAAATGAGGGGTATTTTTATTTGAACTAAGCAAAATTATCTGCCAATAGAAGAAGAAAATCGGCTTGTCAAGACTTTCCAAAACAAGTAAAATTAGCTAACCTCAATGAACCCAAAAATAGCTTAAAATAAGTATATTCTCACTAATAACAAGTGCACTTTTCTTGGTAGAAAAAAACAAAACGTTTTTGCTAAAGATGTCCGATAATATCGGCCTGCCGATATTATCGGCCGATATATGCGTTAAAATGTAATATCGGAAATTATCGGTATCGTTTTTTTTAATTATCGGTATCGTTTTTTTTGTTTTTTTTTTGTTTTTTTAATTAAATCAACATAAAAAACACAAGATACACTTACAATTAGTGCACCAACCCAAAAAACCTCCCTCCCCTCATTTACACTCATTCACACAAAAGGGTTGTTTCTTTCTGTTATTAATATTCTGCTTCCTACATTATATATCAATATATATCAATACAGTCTGCAAGGGATACAGTCCGTAAGCACACATGATTGTGCGGTGCTGCTGCTCCACTAATAGTACTAACCTTTAACAGTTAATTTTACTCATTTTCATTCATTACTAGTTTCTATGTAACTGTTTTTATATTGTTTACTTTCTTTTTTATTCAAGAAAATGTTTTTTAATTTATTTATCTTATTTTACTAATTTTTAAAAAAGTACCTTATCTTCACCATACCTGGTTGTCCAAATTAGGCATAATAATGTGTTAATTCCACGACTGCATATATCGGTTGATATCGGTATCGGTTGATATCGGTATCGTAATTAAAGAGTTGGACAATATCGGAATATCGGATATCGGCAAAAAGGCCATTATCGGACCATCCCTAATAAAAATGAGGGTTATTTTATTTGAACTAAGCAAAATTATCTGCCAATAGAACAAGAAAATTTGGCTTGTCAAGACTTTCCAAAACAAGTCAAATTAGCTAACCTCAATAAACCCAAAATAGCTTAAAATAAGTATATTCTCACTAATAACAAGTGCACTTTTCTTGTAGAAAAAACAAAACGTTTTTGCTAAAGATGTCCAATAATATTGGCCTGCCGATATTATCGGCCGAATATATGCGTTAAAATGTAATATCGGAATTTATCGGTATCGGTTTTTTTATTATCGGTATCGTTTCGTTTTTGTTTTTTTTTGTTTTTTTTTTAAATTAAATCAACATAAAAAACACAAGATACACTTACAATTAGTGCACCAACCCAAAAACCTCCCTCCCCCATTTACACTCATTCACACAAAAGGGTTGTTTCTTTCTGTTATTAATATTCTGCTTCCTACATTATATATCAATATATATCAATACAGTCTGCAAGGGATACAGTCCGTAAGCACACATGATTGTGCGTGCTGCTGCTCCACTAATAGTACTAACCTTTAACAGTTAATTTTACTAATTTCATTCATTACTAGTTTCTATGTAACTGTTTTTATATTGTTTTATTTTCTTTTTTTATTCAAGAAAATGT
>NC_084752.1:43898672-44068803 GCF_033978785.1 Entelurus aequoreus | reverse complement strand
ATTGTCACTTTGTTTGTGTACTGCATTTAAAGGTATATTTACATTAGTTTGTATGTCGATATTAAAGCCAGGTTAGATTTGGTCCTGCCAATTTATCTGCAATAATAAACTAAGCCTAATACTGTCTATAATACTGAACAGATGTTTACCTTATCCCTAGGAGTGTAACGGTACGTGTATTTGTATTGAACCGTTTCGGTACGGGGGTGTCGGTTCGGTTCGGAGGTGTACCGAACGAGCTTCCACACGGACATATTAAGTAGCGTAACGCACGTTGTGTAAACAATCGCACACCGAGGCACAACACACGGCATGCTAGCAGCTTAACGGGCTAGGATAGACTGACCATACGTCCTCTTTTCACCGGACATGTCCTTTTTGCGGAGCTGTCAGGGCGGAGTTTCTTAAATGCCTCAAATGTCCGGCATTTTGAGTTAGGGTTGCGTGTATTTTCAATGTACGTTCAGGGTTAAGAAGGGGTTAAAAACAAAACAAACAGCAGCATTGGTGAGGGAGGGGCAGAGACAGAGAGAGAGAGAGAGAGTTATGATAAACGCGCATGCGTCGCCAGCCTCTGCTTTTTATCCATAGATTTATCACATTTAATTTTGTATTATCTATAGCAGGGGTGTCAAAAGTGTGCCCCGGAGGCCATTTGTGGCCCACAGCTAATGTTTTAAAGGCCCACGGCACATTCTAAAAATACTATTCAAATAAACAAAAACATAACAAAAGTGAAATGTAATGTAGAAAAAGTTGCAATGTTGACTAATAAAACAAAGCTGTTTTTTTTCTTTCAAACTGTCATTGCTCAAAACATAATATTGAATCAAAATCAATGTTATTATGAATTATTGACCTATCCAAGGTTCCCATTACTTCACATCAAATATTACACTAAGAAAAATATTTTTGGTGGAAGATTTTGCAAATTTGGTAAATAAATAACCCCAAAATTTATATTTAGTTGTTTTCTTACTGTACCGAAAATGAACCAAACCGTGACCTCTAAACCGAGGTACGTACCGAACCCAAATTTTTGTGTACTGTTACACCCCTACTTATCCCAATAAAAATCTGTTCAGTATTTGAACATAAAAGTGTTTGATTGTGAGGCATTAAAAGCCACAAAACGCAACGGGTCCATCAGACCCACAAACGCTGGCTGAGTAACAACAATATAAACATTACACGAAGGTTAAATGAATGAAAATGTGTGCAAAACTGGAACATAAGTGCCTGGTCGGATCTGCAGTCAGCCAAATTCTAGAACTGTCTGCATTACTTTACTTACAATAAATATATGGATTATTGACATTTACTAATCCATTTTATAATCGTCCATGTCCGAATTGCGATGCATCTAAAAATCTATTATCTCTACTATTAATGCCAATTTCAATCTGTAAGCATTGCTATTTTTTATGAAGACATTTTCGATACGTTTCACCAATTAGAAGTGTCTGTAAAAACAATCTCTGTAGATCTGAACATGGAGTCTAACTAGGGATGTCCGATAATATCGGCCTGCCGATATTATCGACCGATAAATGCGTTTAAATGTATTTTCGGAAATTATCGGTATCGTTTTTTTTATTATCGGTATCGTTTATTTTATTTTATTTTTCTATTTTAAAAAAAAAAAAATTATTAAATCACCATAAAAAACACAAGATACACTTACAATTAATGCACCAAGCCAAAAAACCTCCCTCCTCAATCACATAAAAGGGTTGTTTCTTTCTGTTATTAATATTCTGCTTCCTACATTATATATCAATATATATCAATACAGTCTGCAAGGGATACAGTCCGTAAGCACACATGATTGTGCTTGCTGCTGCTCCACTAATAGTACTAACCTTTAACAGTTAATGTTACTCATTTTCATTAATTACTAGTTTCTATGTAACTGTTTTTATATTGTTGTACTTTCTTTTTTATTCAAGAAAATGTTTTTAATTTATTTATCTTATTTTACTAATTTTTAAAAAAAAGTACCTTATCTTCACCATACCTGGTTGTCCAAATTAGACATAATAATGTGTTAATTCCACGACTGTATATATTTTGGTTGATATCGGTATCGGTTGATATCGGTATCGGTAATTAAAGAGTTGGACAATATCGGAATATCGGCAAAAAGCCATTATCGGACATCCCTAAGTCTAACAATGTGTAATGCCTTGCAGGCAAAGAAAGGACAGGTGCAAACGACAGCAGAACTCTGACCGCTCAAAGATCTTCATTTGAATATTCATTTTGAAAACTTTGCACTCTCCCTTTTCCCGGGCTGAAGCCAGAACGTGTCGCTCTTTAATTGAACTTTTCCCCTCATCGGTTCCACCCTTTGAGGAATCACTCAAAAAAACAGCGAGCTGCAAGAAATGAGAGCAGACAGGCCGGAAAGTCTCCTTTTTAACCGAGCCCACGCTCCCATTTCAGGCCACAACAGTGCAGGGCTTTGATCAGTCAATATGGGACTGTCCATCACTGGGACTCGCTCCAGGCGCTGGACTGGGGACTCGGACACGAGGGGAATGAACCAATAAGCTTTCCATTATTTGGACCCGAGGGACCTAAAATTCAGAGAGGCGTACAGAGCGGTTTATTTTGGAGAACTGTTACACTAAACCCAGCAATGCACTTTTAAGGCAAAATAGATGACTTCTTAACAAACTGCAGCGCCATTAAAGGCGTACTGAAAGCCACTACTAGCGACCACGCAGTCTGATAGTTTATATATCAATGATGAAATCTTAACATTGCAACACATGCCAATACGGCCGGGTTAACTTATAAAGTGACATTTTAAACTTCCCGGGAAATATCCGGCTGAAACGTCGCGGTATGATGACGTATGCGCGTGACGAAGTCCGAGTAACGGAAGTTATGGTACCCCGTAGAATCCTATACAAAAAGCTCTGTTTTCATTTCATAATTCCACAGTATTCTGGACATCTTTTGCAATTTATTTAATGAACAATGAAGGCTGCAAAGAAGACAGTTGTAGGTGGGATCGGTGTATTAGCAGCGGACTACAGCAACACAACCAGGAGGACTTTGTTGGAGCGCTAGCCGCGCTAGCCGCCGACCTCACCTTGACTTCCTACGTCTCCGGGCCGCCAAACGCATCGGGTGAAGTCCTCCGTCCTTCTGCCGATCGCTGGAACGCAGGTGAGCATGGGTGTTGATGAGCAAATGAGGGCTGGCTGGCGTAGGTGGAGAGCTAATGTTTTTAGCATAGCTCTGTGCAGTCCGGTTGCTAAGTTAGCTTCAATGGCGTCGTTAGCACAGCATTGTTAACCTTCGCCAGCCTGGAAAGCATTAACCGTGTATTTACATGTCCACGGTTTAATAGTATTGTTGATTTTCTATCTATCCTTCCAGTCAGGGGTTTATTTCTTTTGTTTCTATATGCAGTTAAAGCACGATGCTATCACGTTAGCTCAGTAGCTAAGTGTGTCACCGATGTATTGTCGTGGAGATAAGTCACTTTAAATGTCCATTTCGCGTTCTCGACTCTCATTTTCAAGAGGATATAGTATCCCAGGTGGTTTAAAATACAAATTCGTGATCTACAATAGAAAAAGGAGAGTGTGGAATCCAATGAGCCAGCTTGTACCTAAGTTACGGTCAGAGCGAAAAAAGATACATCCATCACTGCCTCTCTAGTCCTTCACTGTAACGTTCCTCATCCACAAATCTTTCATCCTCGCTCAAATTAATGGGGTAATCGTCACTTTCTCGGTCCGAATCTCTCTCGCTCCATTGTAAACAACGGGGAATTGTGAGGAATACTAGCTCCTGTGACGTCACGCTACTTCCGGTACAGGCAAGGCTTTTTTTTATCAGCGAGCAAAAAATGCGAACTTTATCGTCGATTTTCTCTACTAAATCCTTTCAGCAAAAATATGGCAATATCGCGAAATGATCAAGTATGACACATAGAATGGATCTGCTATTCCCGTTTAAATAAAAAAAAGTCATTTCAGTAGGCCTTTAAAGGTCAATTAAAAGTAAGCCCTACAGGGAAGACGCCATTTTGTGTCTATCTTCAATGCTAATGAGCTGTGTTAGCTCCAAGAAGCTTGTAGTTTATCTACTGTGATTTAGCACCCGTCCAACACAACCCATGTTGTGTATCACACATCGGGACACAACATGAAGGAGTGGGGCAGTTGGTTGTGATGTGACGTCCGCAAAGGAATCCAGTCTTTGGAACAGCTGATGAGAACCGATTCCCAGTTGTGAGTCGTTCGTTTGGGAGCCGCTTCTTATGCACGTGCAGATGCAGCGGGGGTGTCAATCTCCATTCACAGCAAATACTATGCCAATTTGCCCATGCCTTTGATTATTATATACTTCTTTACCCTACACCAGTGTTTTTCAACCACTGTGCTGCGGCACATTAGTGTGCCGTGAGATACAGTCTGGTGTGCCGTGGGAGATTATATAATTTCACCTAATTGGGTTAAAAATATTTTTTGCAAACCAGTAATTATAGTCTGCAAATGATGTGTTGTTGTTGAGTGTCGGTGCTCTCTAGAGCTCGGCAGAGTAACCGTGTAAGACTCTTCCATATCAGTAGGTGGCAGCAGGTAGCTAATTGCTTTGTAGATGTCGGGAACAACGACAATTATTTGCGGGTAAAAAAGTGTCTAATGCTTAAACCAAAGATAAACAAAAGGCGAGTGCCGCTAAGGAAAGGCATTGAAGCTTAGGGAAGGCTATGCAGAACTAAAACTAAACTGGCTGCAAAGTAAACAAAAACAGAATGCTGGACGACAGCAAAAACTTACAGCGTGTGGAGCCATACTTGCCAACCTTGAGACCTCCAATATCGGGAGGTGGGGGGTAGGAGGTGGGTGGGGGGGGGGGGGGCGTGGTTATTTACAGCTAGAATTCACCAACTCGAGTATTTCATATATATATATATATGTATGAAATACTTGACTTTCAGTGAATTCTAGCTATATATATATATATATATATATTTATTTTATTTACATATAAATAAAAGAAATACTTGAATTTCAGTGTTCCGGTGGCTATCCATTAGACCAGGGGTCACCAACGCGGTGCCCGCGGGCACCAGGTAGCCCGTAAGGACCAGATGAGTAGCCCGCTGGCCTGTTCTAAAAATAGCTCAAATAGCAGCACTTACCAGTGAGCTGCCTCTATTTTTAAATTTTATTTATTTACTAGCAAGCTGGTCTCGCTTTGCCCGACATTTTTAATTCTGAGAAAGACAAAACTCAAATAAAATTTGAAAATCCAAGAAAATATGTTAAAGACTTGGTCTTCACTTGTTTAAATAAATTCATGCATTTTTTTACTTTGGTTCTTATAACTTTCAGAAAGACAATTTTAGAGAAAAAAATACAACCTTAAAAATGATTTTAGGATTTTTAAACACATATACCTTTTTACCTTTTAAATTCCTTCCTCTTCTTTCCTGACAATTTAAATCAATGTTCAAGTAAATTTATTTTTTTTATTGTAAAGAATAATAAATAAATTTTAATTGAATTCTTCATTTTAGCTTCTGTTTTTTCGACGAAGAATATTTGTGAAATATTTCTTCAAACTTATTATGATTAAAATTTTAAAAAATTATTCTGGCAAATCTAGAAAATCTGTAGAATCAAATTTAAATCTTATTTCAAAGTCTTTTGAATTTATTTTAAAAATTTTGTTCTGGAAAATCTAGAAGAAATAATGATTTGTCTTTGTTAGAAATATAGCTTGGTCCAATTTGTTATACATTTTAACAAAGTGCAGATTGGATTTTAACCTATTTAAAACATGTCATCAAAATTCTAAAATTAATCTTAATCAGGAAAAATTAGTAATGATGTTCCATAAATTCTTTTTTTAATTTTTTTGAAAAAGATTCAAATTAGCTAGTTTTTCTCTTCTTTTTTTCGGTTGAATTTTGAATTTTAAAGAGTCGAAATTGAAGATAAACTGTTTCAAAATTTAATTGTAATTTTTTTCGTGTTTTCTCCTCTTTTAAACCGTTCAATTAAGTGTAAATATCATTAATTATTAATAATAACAGAGTTAAAGGTAAATTGAGCAAATTGGCTATTTCTGGCAATTTATTTAAGTGTGTATCAAACTGGTAGCCCTTTGCATTAATCAGTACCAAAGAAGTAGCTCTTGGTTTCAAAAAGGTTGGTGATCCCTGCATTAGATGGCAGTATTGTCCTGTTTAACTTCTCCGTTCATGATGAGTATATCATTTCGGCCACCGTGTTCAATGGAGAAGTCTGTTCTACAAAATGTACAGGCAGCATACCCCTTCCCCTTCGAACTGTCCTGGATGAACTGAAATTCTGGTTTCCATTCGTTTTGGAACTTGCAAGCGTATTTCTTCATCTTGCTCGTCGACGGCGTCGCCATGTCTGTAACTTCCTCGTCCTTCTGCTTCGTCTCCTTGTTGTGTGCGCAGTTGTGCACTCTACTCTCTAAAAGCCCTAGATGTTATGACGTCATTGGGCAGGCAAGCTGTTTATATTGTGGGAAAGCGGACGTGAGAACAGGCTGTCCCCACTCAGGTCCGCATTGAGCTGGAGGGGGCGTGGCCTCCAGCTCCGGCTGAATACCGGGAGTTTGTCGGGAGAAAATCTCTGCCGGGAGGTTGTCGGGAGAGGCGCTGAATACCGGGATTCTCCCGCTAAAAACGGGAGGGTTGGCAAGTATGTGTGGAGCAGACGGCGTCCACAAAGTACATCCGTAAATGACATGACAACAACAAAATAGGAGCGTAAGACAAGAACTCATACACTAGACACAGGAAAACAGCAAAAAAGTCCAAATAAGTCAGGGTGTGATGTGACAGGTGGTGACAGTTCACCTACTTTGAGACAAGAGCTATAGTGATGCATGCTTGGTTATGCTTTGAATTCATATCCAACAATTGCAAGAACGACTTTTTATTATTATTTTTTTAATGTTTTCTGCTGGTGGCGTGCCTCAGGATTTTTTCAATGGGAAAAAATGTGCCTGGGCTCAGAAAAGGTTGAAAAAGACTGCTCTACACAGTAAAACATTTTTATAGATTTTACAGTAAAAAAAAATTGCCAACTCAGTCACCAGGAGTTTACTGTCAAAAATAGTGTTTTTACAAAATATTGCACCAGGGGTGGCCATTATGTGGATGGCGAGCTAGCGGTGGATAGTGGAGGGTGTGTCAGTCCATCACCAGCCGGGCATTGAAAAATAGTCCTAAAAATGATGGATCATCAATCTTCACCAAGACGTGACTTTGGTCACTTGATTGACATTCACGCCACCCGAGGGTCTTGTGAGATGATGCTGGCTGCTGCCAGATCATTGTTAAGAAAAAATGACCGACAGAAGGGTGAGAAACACTTTTTATTTTAAATCAGTTAATTTGGTCTCCAAATATAATTTATCTACAATAATAAATTAAGCCTAATAATGTCTATATTGACGAGGTTTTTGTGGTATTTAATATGTGGAAAAAGCTGCGGATTCATGTTACTGTTTAAAGTCATCAAGGAGATCTCTAAAAAAGCAGGAATTAGATTGTCAAAATGTACATATGAGTGAATAATTCCAACAAGCAGAGTTAAAGAAACTTTTACTTTGGTTTATCTCTGCAGACACTTTTAACTGTATGGGGAAAAACTCAAGAACAAAAAGTAGTCCTGTTACATTCCAGTGATGTTCATGCCCTTATAGGCAAATGTCATAACAAGTAACATTTTAATACCCTTTTAAATATTGTTTTTAAATGTTTAAAATAAACTCTCATATTGGCTGATTGTCACTTTGTATGTGTATTGCATTTTAAGGGGTTTATTTACATTATTTGTATGCAATATTAAATCAGTTAATTTGGTCTCCAAATATAATTTATCTGCAATAATAAACTAAGCCTAATACTGTCTATTTTGACGAGGTTTTTGTGGTATTTAACAGAGGTGTGGACTCGAGTCACATGACTTGGACTCGAGTCAGACTCGAGTCATGAATTTGATGACTTTAGACTCGACTTGACAAAATGTAAAGAGACTTGCAACTCGACTTAGACTTTAACATCAATGACTTGTGACTTCACTTGGACTTGAGCCTTTTGACTTGACATGACTTGCTACTTTCCCCAAAACCTAAAGTTTAAAAAGTTATTTGGGAGCGCTCCGTAGCTTTCATTTTGTACGTGTCTGTCTGTCTATCAGCGTGTGTGCTGCGTGTCAGCGTGTGTGCTCTCAGTACAACAGCCAATCAAATTAGATCTACATTGTTTTCATCCCACAGCATTCAGCCAATCAAATTGCAGGACAACCAATGAACAAGAGTTGTCAAACAACGCGCCAGTGAGAAAGATTTATACCAAAGTTGGTTTCGTTCGGGTATAAAAACTACGACTTGGTCAACAAAAAACGAATTGCCGTATGCAAATCACGCAGTTCGAATATTACAGACGGAGACGCAACAACTTCCAACTTCGTTCGACATTTGAAGTTGCACAAAGAAGGGTAAGTTTTGAATGTAAGCTAACGTTTATTGGCTAAGTAACATGACTTTTATTTGCTGTGTAGTTAAATCAGTGAGGCTGTAAACTCACTGCTAACGTCAAAACCATAGACATCTTATAAGTAGACGCAGCATCGAGCGCTACTGCTTACTGGCGCAGACGAGACGCGGGGCCGCCATCTTGGAGTGGTGATCCGCTCCACTCAGTGCAATTCATTTGGCAGGAGCAATGAACTGTCAGCGCATTTAATTCATTTTACCTCACTGAATACCACTCATTTTCACGCGCTTTTTTGTCATACGTGTAGCTATGATAAAGGACACATGTTTTATTATTCATAGTTTGCTTAACAGTAATAGAATATTCTTATATGCTATAAGTGACCAGACGTCCGAGATCAAAACTGGGAATATAAACCCAGAGAAGGGGGAAAAAACGGTCAGCTATTTTTAAGTTAAAGAAACAATATAATTACGTTATATATACATGCGTATATCCTACATAAACAATGTATGAATACATTAGATATCTATATATCTTATAGACCGTATCTCTGTTGCTGCAGCAGCAGAGAGTTTATTCTGTCTTGACACTTTGTATTGATATTTTGTATTACATTCTTCCCTTAAATGATCATGTTTACAGTGATTGTTATATATGTATTTTTTATGTATGTCGCTTTGGATAAAAGCGTCTGCCAAATACTTAAACATATATAAAAACCTGAAAGTCTTTATATCAGCTAAAACCACCAATCTGTTTCACTGGATTCAGAATAAAACCAAATGCTGTCTTACCCAACAATGTTAGTATTTGAATATTGTTACTTGAAGACTTATTCCTGGTTACAATTATACTGTTAAGAAAGTATTGTCTTATATTGTGCCTAAAATGAGAATGCATCATATTCAGTGGCGGCTGGTGAATTTTGTTTTAGGGGGGGCTGAAAGTTTGTAAACCAAACCCCTGTAGGGGCGTCATCCTCCCCCAGAAGATTTGTTTGTGATTTTCACATACAAATATTGAAGATCTTTGCTCCTTCTTAACTCTGGTAATGTTATTTTCATAAAATACAACCAAAAGTACATTAATGTTAAATCTTACTTGTGAAAAGTAATCCCCCGATTCCTATTTTCAACAGTCCGCTCATTTGAGCAGGAAAACGCTGAACACCAGCCCGGCATCTTTGTTTTCTACCTGTCAACTGTCAGTTTAGGCTGCTCGCCGGCTCCTCATCACCACTTCAAGATGCAATTTGCTCGCGTCACAGCAACCAATACTGCGTCTACTTATAAGATGTCTATGGTTATAACATCATTTCAAACACAGCAATATGTTGCGTCCACTGCAGTTTGCTTCCTTATTCATACTTTTTGTCAAGTGATTTTTTTAAGCAGGGTTGCATGAGGTACCTACACATAACGTTACGTTAGTCATTGTATCACACACAGTAACATAACGTTAGACGGCGGTCAGCAGCACCGCATATTTTAGCCACCTACAAAAAGACAAACATAGTCAAATAAAGGTCAGTTAAAATGTATACTATATTAAGAATATGTGTACATATTGCATAGGGCCCTGACATCTAAAAAGTACAACTCTGTTCATTGTTATGTTCATGTATTTGTTCTGTTTTTCATGTGTACGCACACATAAACACACATACAGTATGAGATGAGATCAATGAGATAAGGTAAGAACAGAATAGAAACTGCTGTGGAACTAGTTACAATGCAATATGCCATGGAAATACAATGTTAACACTTTTGTACAAATAAGTACAGTTGCACTTGTTTTTGCAAATGTTTTTATTCTGTAAAGGAATGAGTTAAATGTTTAAAATTGTTTAAACTATTAAAATGACTGGTTAATAGTGCTATTATGAATTGCAATGTCAGTACTATTTTTTTTTCCTGCTGTTTCAAATGCACTTGTTTTAATAAATAAATACAGCGGTTTAAAAGCATACACAATCCGTGTAAAAATATTAGTCTGTGGTTAAAAGGACTTGAAAGGACTCGAAACTCAAAATGCAGGACTTGTGACTTGACTTGAGACTTTCCAGTCTTGACTTTGGACTTGACTCGGGACTTGCCTGTCTTGACTCGGGACTTGACTCGAGACTTGAGGGCAAAGACTTGAGACTTACTTGTGACTTGCAAAGCAATGACTTGGTCCCACCTCTGGTATTTAATATGTGGAAAAAGCTGCTGATTCATGTTACTGTTTAAAATCATCAAGAAGTCACTTTTGCATACCAGGAGATCTAAAAAAAAAGCAAGAATTATATTGTCAAAATGTACATATGAGTTAATATTTCCAACAAGCAGAGTTAAACACTTTTACTTTTGTTTATCTCTGCAGACACTTTTAAGTGTATGGGGAAAACTCAAGAACAAAAAGTAGTCCTGTTACATTCCAGTGATGTTCATGCCCTTATAGGCAAATGTCATAACAAGTAACATTTTAAGCCTAATACTGTCTATATCAGGGGTCACCAACCTTTTTGAAAGCAAGAGCTACTTCTTGGGTACTGATTAATGCGAAGGGCTACCAGTTTGATACACACTTAAATAAATTGCCAGAAATAGCCAATTTGCTCAATTTACCTTTAACTCTGTTATTATTAATAATGAATTATATTTACACTTAATTGAACGGTTTAAAAGAGGAGAAAACACGAAAAAAATGACAATTAAATTTTGAAACATAGTTTATCTTTAATTTCGACTCTTTAAAATTCAAAATTCCACTGAAAAAAAGAAGAGAAAAACTAGCTAATTCGAATATTTTTGAAAAAATTCAAAAAATAATTTATGGAACATCATTAGTAATTTTTCCTGATTAAGATTAATTTTACAATTTTGACGACATGTTTTAAATAGGTTAAAATCCAATCTGCACTTTGTTAGAATATACAACAAATTGGACCAAGCTATATTTCTAACAAAGACAAATCATTATTTCTTCTAGATTTTCCAGAACAAAAATTTTAAAAGAAATTCAAAAGACTTTGAAATAAGATTTAAATTTGATTCTACAGATTTTCTAGATTTGCCAGAATATTTTTTTTAAATTTTAATCATAATAAGTTTGAAGAAATATTTCACAAATATTCTTCGTCGAAAAGACAGAAGCTAAAATGAAAAATTAAATTAAAATGTGTTTATTATTCCTTACAATAAAAACAATTAATTTACTTGAACATTGATTTAAATTGTCAGGAAAGAAGAGGAAGGAATTTAAAAGGTAAAAAGTTATGTGTTTAAAAATCATAAAATAATTTTTAAGGTTGTATTTTTTTCTCTAAAATTATAAGAAGCCAAGTAAAAAAAATAATGAATTTATTTAAACAAGTGAACACCAAGTCTTTAAAATATTTTCTTGGATTTTCAAATTCTATTTGAGTTTTGTCTCTCTTAGAATTAAAAATGTCGGGCAAAGCGAGACCAGCTTGCTAGTAAATAAATAAAATTTAAAAAATAGAGGCAGCTCACTGGTAAGTGCTGCTATTTGAGCTATTTTTAGAACAGGCCAGCGGGCTACTCATCTGGTCCTTATGGGCTACCTGGTGCCCGCGGGCACCGCGTTGGTGACCCTTGACTAGCTTTTTGTGGTATTTACTATGTAGAAAAAGCTGTGGATTCATGTTACTGTTTAAAATCATCAAGGAGATCTCTAAAAAAAGCAGGAATTAGATTGTCAAAATGTACATATGAGTGAATAAATCCAACAACAACACAAAAAGGAGAGTTAAAGAAACTTTTACCTTGGTTTATCTCTGCAGACACTTTTAACTGGATGGGGAAAACTCAAGAACAAAAAGTAGTCCTGTTACATTCCAGTGATGTTCATGCCCTTATAGGCAAATGTCATAACAAGTAACATTTTAATACCCTTTTAAATATTGTTTTTAAATGTTTAAAATAAATTTTCATATTGGTTGATTGTCACTTTGTATGTGTACTGCATTTTAAGTGGTATATTTACATTTTTATGCAATATTAAATCAGTAGTTAATTTGGTCTCCAAATATAATTTATCTGCAATAATAAACTAGGCCTAATAATGTCTATTTTGACGAGCTTTTTGTGGTATCTAATATGTAGAAAAAAACTGCTGATTCATGTTACTGTTTAAAATCATCAAGAAGTCACTTTTGCATACCAGGAGATCTAAAAAAAAAAAGCAAGAATTAGATTGTCAAAATGTACATATGAGTGAATAATTCCAACAAGCAGAGTTAAAGAAACTTTTACTTTTGTTTATCTCTGCAGACACTTTCAAGTGTATGGGGAAAAGTCAAGAACAAAAAGTAGTCCTGTTACATTCCAGTGATGTTCATGCCCTTATAGGCAAATGTCATAACAAGTAACATTTTAAGCCTAATACTGTCTATATTGACTAGCTTTTTGTGGTATTTAATATGTAGAAAAAGCTGCTGATTCATGTTACTGCTTAAAATCATCAAGGAGATCTCTAAAAAAGCAGGAATTAGATTGTCAAAATGTACATATGAGTGAATAATTCCAACAACAACACAAAAAGTAGAGTTAAAGAAACTTTTACTTTGGGTTATCTCTGCAGACACTTTTAACTGGATGGGGAAAAGTCAAGAACAAAAAGTAGTCCTGTTACATTCCGGTGATGTTCATGCCTTTATAGGCAAATGTCATAACAAGTAACATTTTAATACCCTTTTGAATATATTTTTTTAAATGCTTAAAATCAACTCTCATATTGGCTGATTGTCACTTTGTATGTGTACTGCATTTTAAGGGGTATATTTACATTTGTATGCAATATTAAATCAGTTAATTTGGTCGCAAAATATAATTTATGTGCAATAATAAACTAAGCCTAATACTGTCTATTTTGACGATCTTTTTGTGGTATTTAATATGTAGAAAAAGCTGCTGATTCATGTTACTGTTTAAAATCATCAAGGAGATCTCTAAAAAAGCAGGAATTAGATTGTCAAAATGTACATACGAGTGAATAAATCCAACAACAACACAAAAAGGAGAGTTAAAGAAACTTTTACTTTGGTTTATCTCTGCAGACACTTTTAACTGGATGGGGGAAAACTCAAGAACAAAAAGTAGTCCTGTTACATTCCAGTAATGTTCATGCCCTTATAGGCAAATGTCATAACAAGTAACATTTTAATACCCTTTTGAATATATTTTTTTAAATGCTTAAAATCAACTCTCATATTGGCTGATTGTCAATTTGTATGTGTACTGCATTTTAAGGGGTATATTTACATTATTTGTATGCAATATTAAATCCGTAGTTAATTTGGCCTCCAAATATAATTTATGTGCAATAATAAACTAAGCCTAATACTGTCTATATTGACGAGGTTTTTGTGGTATTTAATATGTGGAAAAAGCTGCTGACTCATGTTACTGTTTAAATCATCAAGAAGTCACTTTTGCATACCAGGAGATCTCTAAAAAAGCAGGAATTAGATTGTCAAAATGTACATATGAGTGAATAATTCCAACAAGCAGAGTTAAATAAATTTTTACTTTGGTTTATCTCTGCAGACACTTTTAACTGTATGGGGGAAAACTCAAGAACAAAAAGTAGTCCTGTTACATTCCAGTAATGTTCATGCCCTTATAGGCAAATGTCATAACAAGTAACATTTTAATACCCTTTTAAATATTGTTTTTAAATGTTTAAAATCAACTCTCATATTGGCTGATTGTCACTTTGTATGTGTACTGCATTTTAAGGGGTATATTTACATTTGTATGCAATATTAAATCAGTTAATTTGGTCTCCAAATATAATTTATGTGCAATAATAAACTAAGCCTAATACTGTCTATTTTGACGAGGTTTTTGCGGTATTTAATATGTAGAAAAAAACCTGCTGATTCATGTTACGGTTTAAAATCATCAAGAAGTCACTTTTGCATACCAGGAGATCTCTTAAAAAAGCAGGAATTAGATTGTCAAAATGTACATATGAGTGAATAATTCCAACAAGCAGAGTTAAAGAAACTTTTACTTTGGTTTATCTCTGCAGACACTTTTGAGTGTATGGGGAAAAGTCAAGAACAAAAAAGTAGTCCTGTTACATTCCAGTAATGTTCATACCCTTATAGGCAAATGTCATAACAAGTAACATTTTATTACCCTTTTAAATATTGTTTTTAAGTGTTTAAAATCAACTCTCATATTGGCTGATTGTCACTTTGTATGTGTACTGCATTTTAAGGGGTATATTTACATTTGTGTGCAATATTAAATCAGTTAATTTGGTCTCCAATTTATCTGCAATAATAAACTAAGCCTAATAATGTCTATATTGACGAGGTTTTTGTGGTATTTAATATGTGGAAAAAGCTTCTGATTCATGTTACTGTTTAAAATCATCAAGGAGATCTCTAAATAAAGCAGGAATTAGATTGTCAAAATGTACATATGAGTGAATAATTCCAACAACAACACAAAAAGTAGAGTTAAAGAAACTTTTACTTTGGGTTATCTCTGCAGACACTTTTAACTGGATGGGGAAAACTCAAGAACAAAAAGTAGTCCTGTTACATTCCAGTGATGTTCATGCCCTTATAGGCAAATGTCATAACAAGTAACATTTTAATACCCTTTTAAATATATATTTTTTAAATGTTTAAAATCAACTCTCATAGTGGCTGATTGTCACTTCGTATGTGTTAACAGGGTTTAACAGCAGTAAAAAAAAGTCATTTAACCGAAAAAAGAAACAAAAACAAAGTTTAAAAAATGTAAAATAAAAAAAAAAAACATGAGCAGCTGAATATAAGACGACCACCACACCACCAAAGTCTGACTTTCTAGAAGCATCAGTCGTCATATTCCGTGTACTTCTTGGCCGAGCCGTGCACTTTGCTGGCGGGGTACTTGATCCTGTTGAGGGCCATCTTGTGCAGCACCGCCTGGGGGAGATCCACCCGGCACTTCTCGGCCAGCTCCACCAGGTAGATGAACACGTCGCTGAGTTCGTGGGCCAGCTGCTCCCGCTCGGCCTCGCTCCAGTCCGGCAGACCCTCGGCCACCTCGCCCTTCCACTGGAAGAGCTCCGACACCTCGCCCACCTCCCCGACCATGGCCAGCAGCAGGTTGCGGGGCTGGTGGAAACTGATTCCAGGCGCGCTCGTCGGTGAACTCCGCTTGCATGCGTCGGATGTCTTCCACGGTGGGCTGCGGGCTGAAGGTGAAGGCGTCTTTCTTTTCGTCGGCACTTCCATTAACAGCCGGCGAGACTCGCCGCCATTAACCGTCGTTCCATTCGAGGCCATCATGTTGAAGCGAGTTGCTTGTAATCACGGAATAACACCCGCCAACTTATAGATAGGGGAGAAGTCCCGCCAAATATACAACCGGAAATCCGGTGTCGCGACCCGGAAGTCTTAATACTCGCTTTAACTGGGATTTGTAGTTTTCTTTCATATTTCTTACGAGCTTCAAGCGCTGGTATAAACTACAACTCCCGTGTATGTCCGCGACAAACAACATGGCTACCTCGGCTGTGACAGTGAAAGGCGGCGTTCACTACAAAATGATAAAAGCAACATTATTTTGTCGAAATGCGTCGTTTGCAGCCAGGAGACTAAATATGTCTGCTTCGACTAACGACCACCGACTACAGGCCAGGACGAAAGGGTAGGTGAACGTCTAAATACAAATAGACGGAGTAGACATCGAAAGGGTAAAAGAAACCAGATTTTTGGGAGTATTAATAGATGATAAAATGAACTGGAAATCTCATATACAAAACATACAACATAAGGTAGCAAAAAACATTTCAATAATGAATAAAACAAAACACGTCCTGGGCCAAAAATCACTTCATATTCTCTACTGCTCACTAGTGTTACCATATCTGACTTATTGTGCAGAAATATGGGGAAATAACTACAAATGTGCGCTACATTCGTTAACCATGTTACAAAAAAGATCAGTTAGAATAATACATAATGTTGGATATAGAGAACATACAAACACTTTATTTATTAAGTCAAAAATATTAAAGTTTGGTGATTTGGTAAAATTGCAAACAGCTAAAATGATGTACAAAGCAATCTATAACCTGCTACCTAAGAATGTACAACATTTCTTCTCAACTAAAGAGGAGAAATATAACCTTAGAGGAAAAAATAATTTAAAACATTTATATGCACGTACAACACTTAAAACTTTTAGCATAACAGTATGTGGAATTAAATGATGGAATGGATTAAGTAAAGAAGTTAAAAATTGTACTGACATGATCCAGTTTAAGAGGTTGTTTAAATTAATAGTGCTTACAAAGAAGAAGAATTATGAGAAAAACTTCCAACCTTATTGAAAATATTCTTCATCTCAGTATGTTAATAATGACTGAATTAATTAATTACATATTACAAACTGTTGTATATACTAATTCATAGATGTTATTTTATTATATAAAAAGGTCAGTAAATGATTTTATATAATTGTAAATGCTTTGAAGTGGGAAAGGGGTAGGATTAAATAAGCTTTGCTTCTTCCTACTCCTTTTCGGGCATGATGTAAATGAAATGATATGAAATTGTGTGATGTATTATGATGTAAATGTGTTCATGTTCGAAATAAACTAAAAGAAAGAAAGAAAGAAAGCGTCGTCAAAGTACACTGCACTGGACTTTGTAAAGCGTCCGAGTGCACTTCTTCTATTAAACTTGTAGTCACTCAATGAGAAGACAAATGTTTCATGTTTTGTATGGCTCGTCTTCGGAGAGAGAATGTTTTCTGGTGTTTACCTTCGTGTGGGAATGCTCCTTTTTTTCTCGGTTGTTATTGTCCAGGGGGGACAAGCGGTAGAAAAATGGATGGATGTTCTTTTTCTTTTATTGTGCTTTTTTTCCCTCATACAAAAATACATCAACATAATGCTTTTTAGAGTTTTTCTTTCTAATTATAAGTTTGCTTAAAAATACATACTTTTTGGAACTTTCACTATAAATATGGCTACAAAAATCACATTTTTATGTTAGGTAAGGCAAGGCAACTTTATTTATATAGCACGTTTACAACCATTTTTAAATTGGACCAAAGTGCTTTACAGGTTAAAAAGCATGGAGCAAAAAAGAAAAAACAAAAACAAACAAAGAACATAAACAATGAATTAGCTTTTTGATTGATTGAAACATTTATTAGTAGATTTGCACAGTACAGTACATATTCCGTACAATTGACCACTAAATGGTAACACCCCAATACATTTTTCAACTTTTTTAAGTCCGGGTCCACGTAATCCAGGGATGTCCAAAGTGCGGCCCGAGGGCCATTTGCGGCCCGCAGTTAATTTTTTAACGGCACATTCTAAAAGTACGATTAAAAAAAACATAAAAAGTGGTATAAAAGAGTAACAGGTGACAATAAAATGTTGCTATGTTGACTCTAATAACACTAAGCTGTCATGCAGGCTGTTTCTTCTTTAAAACATAATAATGAATCAAAAATGAATTATAGACCTATTCAAGGCTCCAATTAGGTCACATTAAATATTCTACTTTGAGATATTTTTCGGGGGAAATGTTGCATATTTTGTGTTGGCATATAAAAAACTGTTTTTTTTTTTTTTTTTAAAGAAGGGCCTAAAATGAACAAACAAGGAACATAATAAACAACAATACAAGTTATAATTGGCGGATAGATCTGAAGTTGATCTCGAGACTATTGTGTTAACAGTTTTTTTAAAAATTACGATTTATTTTTTAACACTTTACTGAGCAGGACCCTTTTGGATCCCCAATCATTTTAGTGTTTTTTGTTTTTTTTAAAGTGTCTGCTCAAAAAAAAAAAAAAAATTAAAATCAATGTTGTCATGAGTTATGTTATGAGTTCCAATTATTATATAATCTGAAATGTTCCACTTTAAAATGTTATTGGGGGAAAATATTTCATATTTTGTGTTTTTTCCATTAAAAAAAATGGGTTTTCTCTGACAAAAAGGGCATACAACTTAAATCTAAAAAAAAAAAAAAAATGTTATATTGACAGATATACCTAATGTTGATCTAGATATTTAAACTTTGAATAATAATAATAATACTAAATTACATTTTATTTATTTTTTTGAACCCAAACCCTTTGGAGTCCCCGGTATCAAGCCTGAGTGGAGGCCTAAATGTATATTTTT
Organism: Entelurus aequoreus; assembly: GCF_033978785.1. Classification (NCBI taxonomy): domain Eukaryota; kingdom Metazoa; phylum Chordata; class Actinopteri; order Syngnathiformes; family Syngnathidae; genus Entelurus; species Entelurus aequoreus. The sequence continues at coordinate 44,050,133 of NC_084752.1, read as the reverse complement.
TATACATATATTCTATTGGTTTTTAAAATAAAAAATATCAAAATGGCCCCCGCTTGCTTTGATTTTTCAATGTGCGGCCCTCAGTGGAAAAAGTTTGGACACCCCTGACGTAATCAATTCATGGTACAAATATATACTATCATCATAATACAGTCATCACACAAGTTAATCATCAGGAGTATATACATTGAATTATTTATAATCCGGGGGGTGGGATGTGGAGGGTTGGGTTGATATCAGCACTTCAGTCATCAACGATTGCATCATCAGAGAAATGGACATTGAAACAGTGTAGGTGTGACTTGGTAGGATATGTACAGCATGCAAATAACATAGTGAGTTCAGATAGCATAAGAACAAGGATATACGTTAGATTATTGTCATTTGGTTATTTACAATCCGGGGAGGTGGGATGTGGAAGGGAAACACGATAGTGCAATACGGTAAAAGGGTTCCAATAAGAAGTAAAATTGCAAGATATAAATAATAAAAGTGCGACAAATTGAAAAAAAATTTAAGTAAAGGGGTTGGGGGGGACTAGAAATGGTGGCCTATTGGGCGGTCCTCAGCTCAGGTTGAAGGCCAGTGAGAAGAGGTAGGTCTTAAGAAGGGTTTTGAAGACCCCCAAGCTCTGGGCTGACCTAATGTGAAGGGTGTTCCAGAGCTTAGGGGCGGCAACGGAAAAGGCTCTGTCCCCTCTGGTCTTTAGCCTGGATCTGGGGACCGCCAGCAGCAGTTGGTCAGCTGACCTTAGGGCTCTAGACGAGGTATGATGGTGCAGAAGCTCGGTCAGGTATTGTGGGGCCAGGCCATTTAGGGATTTTAAAACAATTAAAAGTCATTTAAAATCAATGCGGTGACTTACAGTAATGTAATGGCTAAATAAGATAAATAATTGCAACATTAAAATTATTCACTACTTTTCAACTAAACTTTCTGAATGAATTTTGCAGACAGAATGCGAATGTCTAACAATATATCTTGTTTAATTTCTTTAAAAAAATAATATTATATAATTTTAGTATTGCAACTTTTTTTCGCAATACAATTTCAATTCTACTAATATTGAGTTTTTCTTTTCAAAATAAAAGCTAATTCTTGTAACATTACACTAATACACAACTTTGTGTTCAAACCCCGGCCGAGTCATACCAAAGACTATAAAAATGGGAGCCATTACCTCCCTGCTTGACACTCAGCATCAAGGCTTGGAATTGGGGGTTAAATCACCAAAAATGATTCCTGAGCGTGGCTCACTGCTCCCCTCACCTCTCAGGGTGTGATCAAGGGTGATTGGTCAAATGCAGAGAATAATTTCGCCACATCTAGTGTGTACTTTAACTTTAACTTAACTTTTATTTATTTTTTCCGTGTGTCTTTGGTGTAAGGACAAGCGGTAGGAAATGGATGGATGTTCTTTTTTCTTTTATTGTGCTTTTTTTCCCGTCATACAAAAATACATCAACATAATGCTTTTAGAGTTTTTTTTTCTAATGATACGTTTGCTTAAAAATACACACTTTTGCAACTTTCACTATAAATATGGCTACATAATTACATTTTTATGTTAGTAATGTATTGACTTTATTAAAAAAAAAAATAATAATGCAACATTAAAATTATTCACTACTTTTCAACTAAACTTTCTGAATGAATTTTGCAAACAAAATGCGACTTAAACAAGTTGAAAAACTTATTGGGGTGTTACCATTTAGTGGTCAACTGTACGGAATATGTGCTGTGCTGTGCAATCTACTAACAAAAGTTTCAATCAATCAATCAAATCAATTAATGTCTAACAATATATCTTGGTTTTTTTCTTTAAAAAATAAAATTTTATAATTTTAGTATTGCAACTTTTTTTTCACAATACAATTTCAATTCTACTAATATTGACTTTTTCTTTTCAAAATAAAAGCTAATTCTTGTAACATTACACTAATACACAACTTTGTGTTCAAACCCCGGCCGAGTCATACCAAAGACTATAAAAATGGGAGCCATTACCTCCCCGCTTGGCACTCAGCATCAAGGCTTGGAATTGGGGGTTAAATCACCAAAAATTATTCCCAGGCGTGGCCGCCGCTGCTGCTCACTGCTCCCCTCACCTCTCAGGGGGTGATCAAGGGTGATTGGTCAAATGCAGAGAATAATTTCGCCACATCTAGTGTGTACTTTAACTTTAACTTTAACTTAACTTTTTTTTTTTTTTTCCGTGTGTCTTTGTTGTAAGGACAAGCGGTAGGAAATGGGTGGATGTTCTTTTTTCTTTTATTGTGCTTTTTTTCCCCTCATACAAAAATACATCAACATAATGCTTTTAGAGTTTTTCTTTCTAATGATACGTTTGCTTAAAAATACACACTTTTGGAACTTTCACTATAAATATGGCTACATAATTACATTTTTATGTTAGTAATGTATTGACTTTATTAAAAAAAAAAAAAAAAATGCAACATTAAAATTATTCACTACTTTTCAACTAAACTTTCTGAATGAATTTTGCAAACAAAATGCGACTTAAACAAGTTGAAAAACTTATTGGGGTGTTACCATTTAGTGGTCAACTGTACGGAATATGTACTGTGCTGTGCAATCTACTAACAAAAGTTTCAATCAATCAATCAAATCAATTAATGTCTAACAATATATCTTGTTTTTTTTCTTTAAAAAATAAAATTTTATAATTTTAGTATTGCAACTTTTTTTTCACAATACAATTTCAATTCTACTAATATTGACTTTTTCTTTTCAAAATAAAAGCTAATTCTTGTAACATTACACTAATACACAACTTTGTGTTCAAACCCCGGCCGAGTCATACCAAAGACTATAAAAATGGGAGCCATTACCTCCCTGCTTGGCACTCAGCATCAAGGCTTGGAATTGGGGGTTAAATCACCAAAAATGATTCCTGAGCGTGGCCACCGCTGCTGCTCACTGCTCCCCTCACCTCTCAGGGGGTGATCAAGGGTGATGGGTCAAATGCAGAGAATAATTTCGCCACACCTAGTGTGTACTTTAACTTTAACTTGTATTTATTTTTTTCGCGTGTCTTTGGTGTAACTCAACCTTTACCAAACTACGACTGCATTCCGATGTATTGTAAGACTTTTGTTAAGTCGTCTGCTTCCTTCTCGTCCTCAGTGTTCCTCTGCAGCTGGAAGGAGTGGTGGGCCTGGAGATCCACGCCCAGATTCACTCCAACACCAAGTTGTTCTCCGGCTCGGGGGTCCATTTCATGTCTCCTCCAAACTCCCTGGTGTCATTCTTGGACGCCTCCTTACCCGGCACGTTACCTGTGAGAGTCAGGACTTCATTACCATTGCGCGAAAATAATAATAATGTCATCAATAATGAACATTTATGTCTTTCCAGGTGTTGAACAGACGATGCGTTGAGGCAGCAGTGATGACGGGGCTGGCCCTCAACTGCAGCATAAACAGGAAGTCCCTTTTTGACAGGAAACACTACTTTTATGCTGATCTCCCCGTAAGTTTTTCAAGCTTTTTTTTTCTTTGCATCATCAGGTTAGAAGAATGGGCTTGACAGAAATGCTCATTACACTGCAAAAAGTCAGTGTTCAAAAACAAGAAAAAAATAAATAAAAATGAGGGGTATTTTATTTGAACTAAGCAAAATTATCTGCCAATAGAACAAGAAAATTTGGCTTGTCCAGACTTTCCAAAACAAGTAAAATTAGCTAACCTCAATGAACCCAAAAATAGCTTAAAATAAGTATATTCTCACTAATAACAAGTGCACTTATCTTGGTAGAAAAAAAAAAGAGACCTTTTTGCTCAATATGTTGAAAAACGTTCTTAAATGAAGTAAATGCTAGTGCCATTATCTTGACATAATGATATGCGCTCGCCATTACATTTCTTGAAACCAGCAAACTTATACTAAAAACTAGAGATGTCCGATAATATCGGTCTGCCGATATTATCGGCCGATAAATGCGTTAAAAATGTAATATCGGAAATTATCGGTATCGTTTTTTTTATTATCAGTATCGTTTTTTTATTTTTATTTTTATTTTTTATTTTTTATTAAATCCACATAAAAAACACAAGATACACTTACAATTAGTGCACCAACCCAAAAAACCTCCCTCCCCCATTTACACTCATTCACATTAATTCACACAAAAGGGTTGTTTCTTTCTGTTATTAATATTCTGGTTCCTACATTATATATCAATATATATCAATACAGTCTGCAAGGGATACAGTCCGTAAGCACACATGATTGTGCGTGCTGCTGCTCCACTAATAGTACTAACCTTTAACAGTTAATTTTACAAATTTTCATTAATTACTAGTTTCTATGGAACTGTTTTTATTAGAGATATATGCGTTAAAATGTAATATCGGAAATTATCGGTATCGTTTTTTTTATTATCGGTATCGTTTTTGGTTGTTTTTTTGTTTTTTTTATTAAATCCACATAAAAAACACAAGATACACTTACAATTAGTGCACCAACCCAAAAAACCTCCCTCCCCCATTTACACTCATTCACACAAAAGGGTTGTTTCTTTCTGTTATTAATATTCTGGTAGGTTCCTACATTATATATCAATATATATCAATACAGTCTGCAAGGGATACAGTCCGTAAGCACACATGATTGTGCGTGCTGCTGCTCCACTAATAGTACTAACCTTTAACACTTCATTTTACTCATTTTCATTCATTACTAGTTTCTATGTAACTGTTTTTATATTGTTTTACTTTCTTTTTTATTCAAGAAAATGTTTTTAATTTATTTATCTTATTTTACTAATTTTTTTAAAAAGTACCTTATCTTCACCATACCTGGTTGTCCAAATTAGGCATAATAATGTGTTAATTCCACGACTGCATATATCGGTTGATATCGGTATCGGTTGATATCGGTATCGGTAATTAAAGAGTTGGACAATATCGGATATCGGCAAAAAGCCATTATCGGACATCCCTAACCAAAACCCTTCAAACAAGTAAAACACTCTAACATCAAATCTGCTTAGTGAGAAGAATGATCTTATCAGACAGAAAATAAGCAAATATCACCCTTATTTGAGATATTTCATCTTACTTAGATTCCACTTTTTGCAGTGTAGGCAAAGTCTGTCTTCTACTTCTTCCTATAATACTATTATGGCTTTACTGAAGAAGTGGCGGCAGTGCTTCTGTTTGCCAGACGGTCAGACAAATGACACAGAACGCCGTTAAAAGAAAACGACCTGAGCTTTTTCACTCATCAGCTCATTCCGCTCCCTCTGCCACCTTTTTCCACATTATCCACCGGTCATTTCCTCCCTCTTTTCTGCAATTTCTTCCTATTTGAGGATTGCTTTCTTTTCGTGCTGGCATCATTTTTAACCATCATTGGAAGTCGTTAGAGCCCCAGGCAGTGTTGAATAAAGCGAAATATGTACACCAGGGGTCACCGACGCGGTGCCCGCGGGCACCAGGTAGCCCGTAAGGACCAGATGAGTAGCCCGCTGGCCTGTTCTAAAAATAGCTCAAATAGCAGCACTTACCAGTGAGCTGCCTCTATTTTTTAAATTGTATTTATTTACTAGCAAGCTGGTCTCGCTTTGCTCGACATTTTTAATTCTAAGAGAGACAAAACTCAAATAGAATTTGAAAATCCAAGAAAATATTTTAAAGACTTGGTCTTCACTTGTTTAAAGAAATTCATTAATTTTTTTACTTTGCTTCTTATAACTTTCAGAAAGACAATTTTAGAGAAAAAATACAACCTTAAAATGATTTTAGGATTTTTAAACACATATACCTTTTTACCTTTTAAATTCCTTCCTCTTCTTTCCTGACAATTTAAATCAATGTTCAAGTAAATTTATTTTTTGTATTGTAAAGAATACTAAATACATTTTAATTTAATTCTTAATTTTAGCTTCTGTTTTTTCGACGAAGAATATTTGTGAAATATTTCTTCAAACTTATTCTGATTAAAATTTTAAAAAAAAATATTCTGGCAAATCTAGAAAATCTGTAGAATCAAATTTAAATCTTATTTCAAAGTCTTTTGAATTTCCTTTAAAATTTTTGTTCTGGAAAATCTAGAAGAAATAATTATTTGTCTTTGTTACAAATATAGCTTGGTCCAATTTGTTATATATTCTAACAAAGTGCAGATTGGATTTTAACCTATTTAAAACATGTCATCAAAATTCTAAAATTAATCTTAATCAGGAAAAATTACTAATGATGTTCCATGAATTAGTTTTTTAATTTTTTCAAAAAGATTCAAATTAGCTAGTTTTTCTCTTCTTTTTTTCGGTTGAATTTTGAATGTTAAAGAGTCGAAATTGAAGATAAACTATGTTTCAAAATTTAATTGTAATTTTTTTCGTGTTTTCTCCTCTTTTAAACCGTTCAATTAAGTGTAAATATAATTAATTATTAATAATAACATAGAGTTAAAGGTAAATTGAGCAAATTGGCTATTTCTGGCAATTTATTTAAGTGTTTTTAAACTGGTAGCCCTTCGCATTAATCAGTACCCAAGAAGTAGCTCTTGCTTTCAAAAAGGTTGGTGACCCCTGATGTACATAGTGTTGTAATTATATTGTAGGATGGATGGATGGATGGACGTTTAAAACAAAACTGTTATTATTAATTAGTAAGTATACATTTTTTGAGCCTTTTTAGAGAAAATCATATTACAATGATATGATACTTAAATTATGCAAATTACTTGATGATGTCATGGTGACCACGCCCATAGCCACGCCCCCACCAACACAGGTATCTTGGCAGTTTATGGGAAACACTGATACTGTTATAAAACTAGCATTTTTTTAAAGTCCTGTCATGTCGGTGTTCCTCACTCGGAATCTGCCAGACTTAAATTTGTTTTGCATATGATCTAATAATACATCTGTTTAAACTATGGTGAATATTACTTTGCACTTTTGTTTAAAAATGTCCTAACGTGATTGTCAGTTAAGTCATGTACAACTCTACCACTGCCTACATGTTGAATATTGAAGTACTACTTTTGTTTGTCAACACTTTATTCAGCTATTTTATTCATTGTTATGGTTGAGCCCCCATTTCAGTCCGTCCCCCCTCCACCAATACCCTCCTTAAGATATTTATAGCTTTTGGTTGTAATTTTTATTTAAGTGCAAAATTTTGCTAACAGACAAAGTATATTTTATTTATATTTTTTTGTTTTATTCAACTTGGAAATGTAAAATGTTTTATTTAAATGACATTAAAACACACGAAAAATACAAATGTATTGCATTTAAAAGGGTATGCATGCATTATTATTACCGGTATGTATTATCATTAAACCAATGGTTAATTTGGTCTCATAAATAATGGCAATAATATCGTTTATCGGCAATAATTTGTAGGTAAATATATCGCCAAGCAAAATTTGTTATCAGCCCAGGCCTAAGAATCGATTCTTCATTTAAAACGTTTCTCGATTTAAAATCAAAAATTTTTTTAATGACATTGGATGCCAGTTCTATGTTTAACTACATTCAGCTCCAAAACTTTTTTGTATTGCGAACAGCAAACGGTTTATTTTTATTTATTTTTTTAAATGAGATTCTACCCAAACATTTAATAAAGCCAAATACAAATAAGGCAAAAAGAGAAATATGCAACACTTCTCTTTTGTAAAGTAAATCTGTATTGCAGATATAAGCATCTGCATCAACTATATGATTTGTCTGAGTGGCTGGAGAGGACAGATTAAAAAAGAACTAAAATAACAAGTGAAGTGAATTATATTTATATAGCGCTTTTCTCTAGTGACTCAAAGCGCTTTACATAGTGAAACCCAATATCTAAGTTACATTTAAAGCAGTGTGGGTGGCACTGGGAGCAGGTGGGTAAAGCGTCTTGCCCAAGGACACAACGACAGTGACTAGGATGGCGGAAGCGGGGATCGAACCGGGAACCCTCAAGTTGCTGGCACGGCTGCTGCTCTACCAACCGAGCCATACCGCATATAGACACACACGCATATGTATTTGTATGTGTATGTATGTACATATATGTGTATGTGTGTGTATATATATATATATATATTAGGGCTGCAACAACTAATCGATTAAATCGATTAAAATCGATTATAAAAATAGTTGCTGATTAATTTAGTCATCGATTCGTTGGATCTATGTTATGCGCATGCGCAGAGGCTTTAAATTTTTATTTTTTTTTTATTTTTAATTTTTTTAAATTAAAATAATTCTTTATTTATAAACTGCAACATTTACAAACAGCTGAGAAACAATAATCAAAATAAGTATGGTGCCATTATGCGGTTTTTAAAAAAAAAAAATACTGGAAAGGATAGAAATGTAGTTTGTCTCTTGTATTCGATTATTAATCGAAGTAATAATCGACAGATTAATCGATTATCAAATTAATCGTTAGTTGCAGCCCTAATATATACATATATATATATATATATATACTGTATTTTTAGGATTATAAGTCGCAGTTTTTTTCATAGTTTTTCTCTATAATTCAATATTTTTCAATGATGGCTTTTAAGAAATAGGATGAATATGAATCACGATTCAGATGTGAGTCGATTTCTTTTGTGCACTCATAGTTAGTAGGTTAGATAAATTGAATGCGGTTAAAATCAAGAGCAAAATAACAAGTTCAGTGTTAATATTTGAGTTCCATTAGCCCCTCTGTAGTGGAACAGTTGGGCCCCGAGGTCTAAAAGGTTAAGTCTAAGTCCACAGCGAATCCCTTTTTCTTTTTAAGGCTGGTTTGTTGGCTTTTTTGGACCCATATTGATTAAGCAAAATACACAAAACTTGGTGAATGGTGAGAAAAGAAGCACGGAAAAGTTGGGGCCTAGTAATGGACTGCGTAAAGACTACGCCTCCAGTGTTTCCCATAAACTGCCAAGACACCTGTGGCGGTGGGGGCGTGGCTATGGGCGTGGTCACCAGACATCATCGAGTAATTTGCATAATTTACTACAATGATATGATTTTCTCTAAAAAGGCTAAAAAAATGTATACTTACTAATTAATAATAACAGTTTTGTTTTAAACGTCCATCCATCCATCCATTTTACAATATAATTACAACACTTTATGTACATATTTATATACAGATTTGAACAATGAGTTATTCACTGAAATATATTTATTAATTGTGGTTCTTACAAAAAATATATCTTATAAAATATAAAAGCTAAAATGTCTCTTAAAGCTCTGCCCCTTTAATTAGTGCATACTAAATAATTTAACTTTAGCCTACTACTACAACCATATTATTTACCAGCAACATAAAGTGCAACAGAGGCAGAGGTGTCCTGCCACAGTCAGTAACAAATAAACAGAAAACAGTAGTGGTCAAATACAAATAAGGCAACAAGAGAAGTATCCTACACTTCTCTTTTGTAAAGTAAATCTGAACAGCCTATATGGGCATCTACATCAACTATATCATTTGCCTGAGAAGCTGGACAGGACAAAAAAAAAAAGAAGATTATTTTTAATTATTATTATTTTTTTGTGGCGGACGTAATTCTTTCGTGGCGGGCCGCCACAAATAAATGAATGTGTGGGAAACACTGGCCTCTCCAAAATGGCAGAGCTCTAAGGCTTCCAGCGGCACACAAAATGAAGGAATAAATAAAACGTAGAGACATGGTTTGCACACAGAGGCACATTTGATTCGATCGAAAATCCCGTAAATGGAAAAGATGGCAAATAGAGGGGTTTGTAAGTGGATGTTCCACTGTATTGTGATGGAAATACTTAAAGCGGCCAATGACTGACAGACTTGTTTAATGCTTTCATCTAGGATAAATCCGAATGTTTACTGCGTCATCTTCATTACTTGTAAAAGTCCGCCCTGTAGGAGAAATTACCCTGGCCTAATAAGATGTAAAACAAAACGGCAAACAATACGGCACATTATTAGCGTGTTCTACTGGAAACAGCTGCTCATAAATGAATACTAATGACCACGCTGCTGTCCAGCACGCATTCTGTTTCACCAGCCCAGCCGCTCTGCAATTATCGTTAGCAAAGGCAAACAATGCTCATCTTCCTGCGTTTCCAAACAAATACGAGTCTGGGGCATCCTTCTTTTTTAATGAGAGGAGCAAAAGCCGAGGAAGGAGAAGGCCGGAGATCGTCTGACTGGTTTAGTGACTCACTCAGGAATGAGTCAGCGGTGGAAAGTGTGTAATGAAGCTTTAAATGTGGACTTTTCTGCTCGTTAGGGAGCAGATACGTCATCGTGCGGTGAAATACCCCCGTAAGGTCAAACTTCACGCACAATATGTCGGACATAAACAGGTTCAAGGGTAATTTATTCCTCCAATCAGAAATTGATCGATAATGTCCAACAAGACAAACGTTATTACTCAAAGCCCACTGCTGAGCTTCACTCCATCAATGTCACTCTTTTGTCTTTCTAGCATATTCATGTTGAGGTTATGCGATATGGTTGCCATAGTAACACGGGCAACTCTTACGAGCGGTGAAGGCAGGATGCAGATTAAATATTTATTCTTGTGCTTTTGTGGAAGAAAAAACATAAAAACCTTGAAAGTGTTCAACGCTCATGCTGCATTTTGATGAAGTAATAATGCAGTCTGCCTCCCAAGTTATTGCTTACCATTTTATGTTTGTTTTTGTTATTAATGACTACCTTTTAAGAGTTTTTTTTAAAAGGTGGCAAGTTAGATTGTCCCCCAGCGTATGATGGAGCGCTGTACAGAAAGTAGTTATTCATTTTTTAGTGGGGAAAATGAAAATTGACAAGTCACTAATGCCGTTCTCAGTTGAATTTTACTGCCCCCTAAAGGCGGAACCCTTTAATGCAGGTTTAAAATTATCACTAAAATTCTACCATTTGATCACAGACTTTGACTGGTTAAAATAGTTTACCGTAATTTCCGGACTATAAGCCGCACCTGACTATAAGCCGCACCAGCTAAATTTAGGGGAAAATACAGATTGCTCCATATATAAGCCGCACCCGACTATAAGCCGCAGGGTTTTGATGTGTAATTAGCGTAGTATATAGGGGTTCCTGCTACCACGGAGGGGATTGTCGGGACAGAGATGACTGTTTGGGAACGCAAAGCGTCCCATTTATCAACAATAAATCTTTCAATCATTCAATCAAACTTTCACATCTTTGACATGGCGAACAGCATTCATGCAGAGTACAAATAATACAACGGTGCAAAGTAATACAAAGTGCTCGCCTGTACGTTATCAAAATAACCAGCCTACCGGTATATGAAAATTCAGTCTTTAATCATTGTGTCATCGTCTTCCTCCTGTGTACTAAAACCACCGAAATCCTCTTCGTCGGTGTCGGAGAAGAACAGGTCGTATATAAGCCGCACCCTTGTATAAGCCGCAGGGACCAGAACGAGGGGGAAAAGTAGCGGCTTATAGTCCGGAAATTACGGTAATTGTATCCTGTGTATTGTGGTTTCTTGCGAATGTTTTTAAATTCTATGATTAATATTCACTGTTATAAAAAAAAACATGTTTTTTTTTTACATAATTGCATCATATCATTAGGATTATTAATACAATATTGTCATAACAGGAACACCCTTATCAAGGGCTTTAATATGAGGTCTGACTCAATATGTTTTGTTGCAAATTATTTGGGGGGGGGGGGGGGGGGTCTATTTTTGGTCAACTTAAACAATTGTTCAAGTTCAAGTTGTCACAACCTAACTTTTTTTAGTGATGTCCAAAGTGCACCCTAGATGTTACTTGCGGCCCACAGGTCTTTTTCCATTGGACTGTGGCGCATTCTAAACATACAATTATAAAAGAAGAAACACAATATCCATCCATCCATTTTCTACCGCTTGTCCCTTTTGGGGTCGCTGGAGCCTGAATCTGAATGGGGTTAAAACAAAAAGGTGTCGTGTTTATAATATAGTACATTGGATTGGTTTTAGCTAGGGGTGTAACGGTACACAAAAATTTCAGTTCGGTACGTACCTCGGTTTAGCGGTCACGGTTCGGTTCATTTTCGGTACAGTAAGAAAACAACAAAATATACATTTTTGGGTTATTTATTTACCAAATTTGCAAAATCTTCCACCAAAAATATTTTTCTTCGTGAAATATTTGATGTGAAGTAATCGGAACTTTGGATAGGTCAATAATTCATAATAACATTGATTTTGATTCAATATTATGTTTTGAGCAATGACAGTTTGAAAGAAAAAAAAATAGCTTTGTTTTATTAGTCAACATTGCAACTTTTTCTAAATTACATTTAACCTTTAAGCTTTTTTATTTCACTTTTGTTATGTTTTTGTTTATTTTAATAGTATTTTTAGACTGTGCCGTGGGCCTTTAAAACATTAGCTGTGGGCCGCAAATGGCCTCCGGGGCACACTTTTGACACCCCTGCTATACATAATAAAAAATTAAATGTGATAAATCTATGGATAAAAAGCAGAGCCTGGCGACGCATGCGCGTTTATCATAACTCTCTCTCTCTCTCTCTCTGTCTCTGCCCCTCCCTCACCAATGCTGCTGCACACACAATTTGTTTTGTTTTTAACCCCTTCTTAACCCTGAACGTACATTGAAAATACACGCAACCCTAACTCAAAATGCCGGACATTTGAGGCATTTAAGAAACTCCGCCCTGACGAAAGAGGGCATGTCCGGTGAAAAGAGGACGTAATGGTCAGTCTATCGTAGCCCGTTAGCTGCTAGCATGCCGTGTGTTGTGCCTCGGTGTGCATTGTTTACACAACGTGCGTTACGCTACTTAATATGTCCGTGTGGAAACTCGTTCGGTACACCTCCGCTCTCTCTAGGTCGTCCTCAGACGAGCCTTCCATCGTTGCTTCCAGTCATCCCGATTCTCCATACATTTGGCCAGTTCCTTGGTACTTTGAGCTCCTGCATCCTTCTTGAGTATGTCCACGTATGTTAGTGTGGGACGTCCTCTTGACCGATGCCCATGTGTTGGTTCCCACAGCACCAATTTGCTGGCTGGCAGCTCCTGATGCCTTTGGCAGTGTCCTGCTAGTCTCACTCTTGTCAGGTTCAAACACTGATGACATCTATTAAACAAGACAAAAAGGCAAGGAATCAAACAGAGACAAAATTAAATTTGGACTCAATTGAGGAGATAACGTGTCGACACTGTAACCTCTACAGTGTCACCCACGCTCTGACGAAGAAGGTTTTCGTCTCCTCTTTTATTTAGATGTTCAATGTTTACGCAACAACACCTGTCACAACAGGAATGGGGAGTATGTAAACAGTCCTTGTTTTCGGTCACATTGAAGACAAAAGAAGAAGATCCCTCTGGCTTGGGCTCGTCCTGGATGCAGCTTGAGCAGGTTTTCGAGGACAATGGATGACCCCTCCCGTCTCATTCCTCTTCCAAGCGTTTGGCTTGGTGCAACAAAGACAGCTTCTTGTCTGTTCATTGGAAACTCAGAACGGAAAGTTTTTTGATAATTTAAATACAATTTTTCTGACAATTCTCCTTACAGCAATCTTCTCGCTCACCCTTGGTATTCCCTTGTAGAGGATTCTGTTGGTTACGTGCGCACTCTTGTTGATGTTAAGCACTGCACCGAACCGAAACCCCCGTACCGAGACGGTTCAATACAAATACACGTACCGTTACACCCCTAGTTTTAGCCTTCTTATCAAACTGAAAATGGCTCGCGCATTCTTTGAATTTTCTGGTTGTGTAAAAATTGGAACACCCCTGTACTCGCGGCTCTCCCTTCAGGTCCATATTTTGTTCTTTGTCACCCCAGGCAGGATACCAGATCACGCAGCAGCGGCGGCCCATCGCGGTGGACGGCATGCTGACCTACAGCCTCATGGGCGGTAAAAAAAAGAACCAGGTGCTGAGGAGAAACGTCCGCGTCAAGCAGATTCAGCTGGAGCAGGACAGCGGCAAGAGTCTCCACGACGACGTCCGCGGACAGACGCTCATAGACCTCAACAGAGCTGGTAAGAGTTTAAAAAAAAAAAAAGAGAGAGATAGAAGGAAATAAACTAGTTTGTTGTATTGGACTATTGGTCATCATAAACCAGGCCTGCATCTGGCATGTCTGTGCCCTGCCAGGTGTGGGACTGATGGAGCTGGTGATGGAGCCTGACATGAAGTGTGGCGAGGAGGCAGCGGCGGCCGTCAGGGAGCTTCAACTCATCCTGCAAGCCCTCGGCACCTGTCAGGCCAACATGTCTGGTAATGGTGCTCGCTTAATCTACTCAATTGTTTGTACCAAGTCTCAGTTACACCGCCATGAAACACGATAAAATATATCTGGAGGCACCACAGTAGGGATGTCCCGATCCAGGTTTTTGCACTTCCGATCCGATACGATGTTGTTTTTGCACTTCCGATACTGGCCAATACTGGCCTTATCCGCGCATGTATTAAAGTTTAAAGTTATTTAGCCTACTTAGTTGTCAGATTCATGTTGAAAAGGGTTTTAGTACTCTTGATAACAACTAGCCAGCTGAATTAGGTGAGTTTGAATAATACACAATGGAGATGTTGACGTGCGGAGTTTCAAGCACTCTTCATTTTCTAGCAGGGGACTTTTCAAATGATGCTACATATTAGCAGTAATGCTACTTTTTATAGCAACGCTTTTGCCCCACACTTGACAAATTACGGTTGTCTGTTCGACATATTCCCACTTGAAGCCAAACCACCGCCAGATGGTGGACCCCCTGCTGTTTTTTGGGGGAGTTAATTCTTCCTTAATTTGTTACCACTCGCACGGCTCCGTTAGCCATGCTGCTACCTCTCTGCTGGGAGAGGGTGTATAAGTATGTGACATATGACGTGACAGTATGTGACGTATGTAAGAAGGTGCGCTTGTCTGTCTGTGAGAAGGAGAGACAAGAAAGAGTGAGAAGAGCCTGTAGTGTAATGCCAGCAGCTAAAAGCAACTGTGTGAGAACGTATACTCCAATATCACCATATAGTCATTTTCTATATCGCACAGAGACAGCTGACATTTTTACCGGTAACTTTTAATTCACATGGCCGTCTTAACGGTTAGGACACAGACCTGTGTATGTGTTGTAGGTGTGCTGGAAAATGCGGAACGGAAATTAGGGAGCAGCAGAAAAGTGGAATGTATTATTTAAATCGGTGCGTTGGAAAACACGGACCAGATGTTTTTTTTAAAACTGGATCTGGATCGGCATTTTCCCATGGCCTGCCGATACGCATTTTTTGGCAAATATCGGCGGCCGATCAGATCCAAATATCGGATCGGGACATCCCTACACCACAGTCCTGATACAGGAGTAGGGGGGTGAATCTTTGGCCACCTAACGATTCGATCCGATTCCTGTGGTGACGATTCAATTCAGAATTTTTGATTCAAACCGATTCTTTGGATGTGTTATTTGGAATAATAACTATGATAGGTTGATTGGCACAATACGAATGTCCTGAGTAGTCCTGAGTTCAATCCCGGGCTCGGGATCCATCTGTGTGGAGTTTGCATGTCCTCCCCGTGACTGCGTGGGTTCCCTCCGGGTACTCCGGCTTCCTCCCACCTCCAAAGACATGCACCTGGGGATAGACCCCTCCCACCTCCAAAGACATGCACCTGGGGATAGGCCCCTCCCACCTCCAAAGACATGCACCTGGGGATAGGTTGATTGGCAACACTAAATGGTCCCTAGTGTGTGAATGTTGTCTGTCTATCTGTGTTGGCCCTGCGATGAGGTGGCGACTTGTCCAGGGTGCACCCCGCCTTCCGCCCAAATGCAGCTGAGATAGGCTCCTGCCCTAAAAAAACCCCAAAAGGGAAAAGCGGTAGAAAATGGATGGATTGGCAACACTACATTGGCCCTAGTGTGTGAATGTTATCTATCTGTGTTGGCCCTGCCATGAGGTGGTGACTTGTCCATGGCAGGGGTGCCCATTACGTCCATCGCGAGCTCGCGGTCAATGGCGAATGGTGTTCCTGGGATTAAAGGCCTCACCTTTTCTCCTCCAATCATATTGTGGCCAAACAGCTCAATTTTTGTTTAATCTGAGCACAGAACTTTCCTCCAGAAGGTCTTATTTTTGTCCATGTGATGTCAGATGAAACAAAAATTGAGCTGTTTGGGCACAATACCCAGCAATATGTTGGGTATTGGACAATGACAATGACCCCAAACACACGTCAAAAGTGGTAAAGGAGTGGATTAAATCAGGCTAGAGTTACGTTTTTAGAATGGTCGTCCCAAAGTCCTGACTTAAACGTGTGGACAATGCTGAAGAAACAAGTCCATGTCAGAAAACCAACATATTTAGCTGAACTGTACCAATGTTGTGGTCAAAAATTCAAGCAGAATCTTGTGGATGGCTACCAAAAGTGCCTTATTGCAGTGAAACTTGCCAAAGGACATGTAAGCAAATATTAACATTGCTGTGTGTATACTTTTGACCCAGCACATTTGCTTACATTTTCAGTAGACCCATAATAAATTCATAAAAGAAGCAAACTTCATGAATGTTTTTTGTGACCAACAAGCATACTTGCCAAACTTGAGACCTCCAATATCGGGAGGTGGGGGGGGGGGGGGGGGGGTGGCTAAGGGCGTGGTTAAGAGGAGAGTATATTTACAGCTAGAATTCACCAAATCAAGTATTTCATATATAATATATATATATATATATGTATGAAATACTTGACTTTCAGTGAATTCTAGCTATATATATTTTTATTTTTTATTTTTTATTTTATTATACATATAAATAAAAGACATACTTGGATTTCAGTGTTCTGCAGGCTATCCAGTAGGTGGCAGTATTGTCCTGTTTAAGAGTGTCACAACATTGCTGTTTACGGCAGACGAACTGCTTTACGGTAGACTAAACGTGACTGCTGTTGTTGTGTGTTGTTACCGCGCTGGGAGGACGTTAATGAAACTGCCTAACAATAAACCCACATAAGAAACCAGGAACTCTCTCTCCTTGTTGTGCACTCTACTCTCTAAAAGCCGTAGATGTTATGACGTCATTGGGCAGGCAAGCTGCTGGGAAAGCGGACGTGAGAACTCAGGTCCGCATTGAGCTGGAGGGGGCGTGGCCTCCAGCTCCGGCTGAATACCGGGAGTTTGTCGGGAGAAAATCTCTGCCGGGAGGTTGTCGGGAGGCACTGAATACCGGGATTCTCCCGCTAAAAACGGGAGGGTTGGCAAGTATGCCAACAAGTATGTGCTCCAATCACTCTACCATAAATAAATAAGAGTCGTAGAAATTATTGGAAACTCAAGACAGCCATGACATTATGTTCTTTACAAGTGTATGTAAACTTTTGGCCACGACTGTATATATATTTATATTTATTTTTATATATATATATATATATATATAATTTATATATAATGTATTTATTTTGCCGTTTTTGTTTGAATGTTAAAGGTGTTTAATGATAATACAAGCATGTTTAACATATGGATTCCCTTCTTTCATGAAGACAAGAATAATAGTTGGTGTATTACCTGATTTTGACCAGGACTGTAAGTATCGTACTTTGTTACCTGCTTGATTGTAAAGTGCATTTTAGTTGTAGTTTTCATGAACAAATTTGGAGGCCTTGAAATCGGCATGTAACATCGCTAATGCTAATCAGTGGCATGTCAATAGCAAAGTCAATGTGTCTTACCATCAAGCTAGCGCAAAATAGAGCCTTATTTAACTTGTGTTGGAGCGTTTTTTTGAGTCAATTACTTTATTGGCATTGAAAATTGCAACGTTACCGAGAGGTAGTCTGGCTGAGTTCACTCTCAGTGCTGCTGGAGTGATCGCCAAGTGCCGAAGTGCAAAAATGGGCACGACGTCACGCGCAACCCTAGGCATCTAAACATGGCACTGTTGGACTTTACGTGACTCAATGCCTGGTAGGACCGGCGGGATTCGGTCGGTGCCAAAAAAATTTCGGTACCCATCCTTAATTACAATACGTCAACACAAACGTGCCCATTTCTCATATAAATGACTCCTTTGGCGCTCACATTTTGTCTCGACAAAAGCAGTCGCCTATGTACACTACCGTTCAAAAGTTTGGGGTCACCCAAACAATTTAGTGGAATAGCCTTCATTTCTAAGAACAAGAATAGACTGTCGAGTTTCAGATGAAAGTTCTCTTTTTCTGGCCATTTTGAGCGTTTAATTGACCCCACAAATGTGATGCTCCAGAAACTCAATCTGCTCAAAGGAAGGTCAGTTTTGTAGCTTCTGTAACGATCTAAACTGTTTTCAGATGTGTGAACATGATTGCACAAGTGTTTTCTAATCATCAATTAGCCTTCTGAGCCAATGAGCAAACACATTGTACCATTAGAACACTGGAGTGATAGTTGCTGGAAATGGGCCTCTATACACCTATGTAGATATTGCACCAAAAAGCAGACATTTTGTAGCTAGAATAGTCATTTACCACATTAGCAATGTATAGAGTGTATTTTTTTAAAGTTAAGACTAGTTTCAAGTGCTTTTCCTTCAAAAATAAGGACATTTCAACGTGACCCCAAACTTTTGAACGGTAGTGTATGTCGATTTAAGTGGACACTTTTGAGTAATAGGAATAACCACTAGAATGCATACAGTAGTCCTGGGGGTCCACCGTGTATTTAAGGAGTGGTCTTCTCTCCGCAGAGGGCCAGCTGAGGGTGGACGCCAACGTGTCGGTTCACAGACCAGGCGAGCCTCTCGGTGTCAGGACTGAAGTGAAGAACATCAACAGCGTTCGATTCCTGTCCAAAGCCATCGGTGAGCACGTAGTTTCTGACCTGATGCCATCTGTTCTCGAAGAATGTTCTCGCGTGAGGCATGGTAAGAATTCATCTGTTCCAGGGTCAAACTCTTTGCACTCGCCAACATAAAGCATTTTAAATAAGTACGTCAAAAGGTAATTTTTTTTAAAAATTTGTATTAATTGTCATGTGCATTCGTGCAAGAAGTTGCACTGTTGTTAATTGCAACACTTAATAATATTGCTATGTTCAACCAACCCTACCTTTTGATACTTTTCTATTTCTACTATCCTCAATATATTTTCTTTATTTAGCTTAAAATCACTGATACTTTTTAAAAGATTGTACTCCAGGGGTGCCCATTACGTGGATGGCGAACTATCGATGGATGGTGGAGGGTGTGTCAGTCCATCGCCAACCAGGCATTAAAAAAAATAGACCTAAAAATGAGCGATCATCAATCTTCACCAAGACGTGACTTTGGTCACTTGATTGACATTCACGGCACCCGAGGGTCTTGTGAGATGACGCTGGCTGCTGCCAGGTCATTATTAAGAAAAAACGACCGACAGGAAGGCGAGAAACTTTTTTTATTTCAACAGACTCTCGTGCCTGCCGTCAAAACTTTAAAGACCGACTGCGCAGTTCCTGTCTTCACAATAAAAGCCCTGAGTCATCCTGCCTGCGCTAACAAAATAAGAGTCTTCGTGCACAAGCTAGCAAGCTACGGAGTTTGTCGCCAATGTATTTTTTGTAAAGTGTATAAAAAGGAGTATGGAAGCTGGACAAATACCGTATTTTTCGGACTATAAGTCACAGTTTTTTTCATAGTTTGGACGGGGGTGCGACTTATACTCTGGAGCGACTTATGTGTGAAATTATTAACACTTTACCGTAAAATATCAAATAATATTATTTATCTAAGTCACGTAAGAGACTAGGCCGGGGGTCGGCAACCCGCGGCTCTAGAGCCGCATGCGGCTCTTTAGCGCCGCCCTAGTGGCTCTCTGGAGATTTTTCAAAAATGTATGAAGAATGGAAAAAGATGAGGGGAAAAAAATCTATTTTTTTGTTTAGTATGGTTTCTGTAGGAGGACAAACATGACACAAACCTCCCTAATTGTTATAAATCACACTGCTTATATTAAACATGCTTCACTGATTCGAGTATTTGGCGAGCTCCGTTTTGTCCTACTAATTTTGGCGGTCCTTGAACTCACCGTATAGTTTGTTTACATGTATAACTTTCTCCGACTTTCTAGGACGTGTTTTATGCCACTTTTTTCTGTCTCATTTTGTCCACCACACTTTTAACGTTGTGCAACTCACACAAAGGTGAGTTTTGTTGATGTTATTGACTTGTGTGGAGTGCTAATCAGACATATTTGGTCACTGCATTACTGCAAGCTAATCGATGCTAACATGCTATTTAGGCTAGCGATATGTACATATTGCATCATTATGCCTCACTTGTAGCTATATTTGAGCTCATTTAGTGTCCTTTAAGTCCTCTTAATTCAATTTATATCTCATGGCACATGTAATATGGCTTTTAATTTTTTGCGGCTCCAGACAGATTTGTTTTTGTATTTTTGGTCCAATATGGCTCTTTCAACATTTTGGGTTGCCGACCCCTGGACTAGGCGTATATCAGCAATCCTCACTCACACGTCAACCAATAAAAATTTGACGGGGGCGGGTCATGGCAGAAGTGCATTGTGGGTCATGGCAGACGTGCATTGTGAAAAAAAAGATGCTACCTGCTACTACTTCTGTAGCTATGAAAATGGATCATTTCAACATTGGCGGTAACTTATAAAAAGTGAGAAGGGCTGAACAAAAATGACACCGAAAAGGAAATCATACACTGCAGGTTACAAGTGAAATATGCAGCAGAAAACGGCAAGAGGAAGCGGTGCATTGTCTACCTTTGGAGTTGGCAGAGTTGTTTAGAAGCGACACAGAGGAAGAAGATTTCATGGGATTTAGCGATTAGGAGTGACAGATTGTTTGGTAAACGTATAGCATGTTCTATATGTTATAGTTATTTGAATGACTCTTACCATAATATGTTACGTTAACATACCAGTTGGTTATTTATGCCTCATATAACGTACACTTATTCAGCCTGTTGTTCACTATTCTTTAGACATTTGAAATTGCTTTTCAAATGTCTATTCTTGCTGTTGGCTTTTATCAAATACATTTCCCCAAAAAATGCGACTTATACTCCAGTGCGACTTATACATGTTTTTTCCTTCTTTATTATGCATTTTCGACCGGTGCGACGTATACTCCGGAGCGATTTATAATCCGAAAAATACGGTAAGATGCCAAAAAGAAAGCAGTTTCATGGGGTATTGAATTGAATTGAAGCATTTATTTAAAGCCTGCACAGTACAACAACACTTTTTTTTTTTTACATCTTGGCAGAGACATTAGTGCAAGGCTTGAAAAGGGATTGGATGAAGCAGATGCTTATAATATCCCAACCCCTCTCAACTCATTCCACATTTAACATAAACAATATAATACAAGAACAATACCATACAAACAAACACAAGAAAAACTCCTGTACACTAACAATACAATAGTACTGCTGTTAGTATGAGACAAGACAAGACGAGACAAAACACACAGACACACACACACACACACACACACACACACACACACACACACACACACACACACACACACACACACACACAGGCCCAAACACTCTCTGACCATACACCTCTCCCCCATCACTCTCTTTCCTTTCCTCCTACTTCTTTTTTAAACAGTGTTAAGTATTGGACAGAAAGGAGGACTTTTTTTCTCCTCCATTGTAAAATGTGGAGGTTATCATCACTAACTGTCTGATTCCAATCAATGCAAGTCATCACAATCATACCAACTTATATTCTTGTCTTCATGAAAGAAAGGAATGTTAAACATGCTTGTATTATCATGAAACACCTTTCACATGTTCACCTCTCTTTCATGAATAAATCAATATAAATGATATATATGAATGAGGTAGATCCCCTCCACTTGGTCCAATGAAAAGTAGCTCGCCTGCAGAAAAAGTGTGGCCACCCCTGGTGTACACACTCCAAAAAGCTTCAGAATTCAGGGTCGAAAATAGAAATAATCCATTACATGGTCGAACATTTTATCACTTCATGTTTGAGAAACTTTTGGGGTGTATTTTTCTCAAAGCTATTTTTTCAAACATATAATAAAGCCAATTACAAATAAGGCAACAAGAGAAATACCTCACACTTCTCTTTGCTAAAGTAAACCTGTACAGCATATATGAGTGTAACGGTACGTGTATTTGTATTGAACCGTTTCGGTACGAGGGTTCCGGTTCGGTTCGCAGGTGTACCGAACGAGTTTCCACACGGACATATAAAGTAGCGTAACGCACGTTGTGTAAACAATGCACACCGCGGCACAACACACGACAGGCTAGGATAGACTGACCATACGTCCTCTTTTCACCGGACATGTCCTCTTTTGCTATAGCAGGGGTGTCAAAAGTGTGCCCCGGAGGCCATTTGCGGCCCACAGCTAATGTTTTAAAGGCCCACGGCACATTCTAAAAATACTATTAAAATAAACAAAAACATAACAAAAGTGAAATAGAAAAGCTTAAATGTAATTTAGAAAAAGTTGCAATGTTGACTAATAAAACAAAGCTGTTTTTTTTCTTTCAAACTGTCATTGCTCAAAACATAATATTGAATCAAAATCAATGTTATTATGAATTATTGACCTATCCAAGGTTCCCATTACTTCACATCAAATATTCCACTTAGAAAAATATTTTTGGTGGAAGATTTTGCAAATTTGGTAAATAAATAACCCAAGAATGTATATTTTGTTGTTTTCTTACTGTACCGAAAATGAACCGAACCGTGACCTCTAAACCGAGGTACGTACCGAACCAACATTTTTGTGTACCGTTACACCCCTAACAGCATATATGGACATTGACATAAACAACAAGATTTTCCTGAGTGGCTGGATAGGACAGAGTTTTAAAAAAAAAAAAAAAATTGGCCTGTTTTCAAATTGTGTGCCCATGCTCATTGTTATTGTTGCGTTGACCAGCATTCCTCCAATGGGGAATTCAAATTGCTAGTCTCTCCCAGATTCTTTTTATGGCAATAAGCTGATGTTTATATTCAATCACCAGGCAGAAGTTGGTATTTTGTGGTTCATTCTCCAAGCTTAGAGGACAAACGTGAGACCAATCTAGTACACCAGCGTTCCCTCGCCCGTTCCAGATTGGTCTCTCCCAAACCCACGTAAGTCCCGTGATCCTCCCTCTGTCCATCGCCCCCACTCCCGTTGTTTAGACTACTCCGAGTTATCTCTACTCTGACACATTCCAATCTAGAAGGCCGACACCTTACTATGAGACTCAAAAGAAGGAAGAATACTAGCTATTCTTTATATGACTATAGGAGTTTAGAAAGAAGTAACACTTAAATATGGATATGATTCTGATCTGCTTCCAACATTATACATTATTCAAGAACAGCAACTCATCTCTGCATGAATGAGCACTTTGGAGATGGACACATTTGGTCACCATAGAAAAGTGACTCATCTCCATTTTGCATGCACACACTGTGGAGCTGCACGGTGAATCATTTACCAACACTTTGAGACGCCGCTTACAAGCCATGGAGACCGCCATGCTTGATCAAGGCTGAAATGTGGCGGCGCGTGTTGGACCCGTCAATTGGCAGCCGCCCTCGTTCCCTGTTAGGCTTCACGCCACCGAGCTCTTCATCGGACTGAAAAGCACTTTCGCTTTCTTGCCAGACTACGAGATCCATAGACAGATCGACGTCCTGCGGAGGGGAGAGAGCGTGCAGAACGAGACCCGCGCTTACGACTCCAAATCCGGGTAAGGAGGAGACGCTGGAGGGAAACACGGCGCCACGGCATGCGTCTGAGTGGAACCGTCACGCTAATGATGATGAATGAAGTCATTTGGGTGCCGCCATCGTTCCGTCCTATCCCTGACCTCAGTGTTGCTCCCACGCAGCTGAGGCCAGCATCTTCATCATGTGGAATAGTGCACCTGAGCCCTTGTGGTTGGCTCCTTCTCCGGACTGGACTCTATCTTAGGTCCACCTGCGCACACGCGATGAGAGCCAATAGCATCCTCATTAGAGGTGTGCAGGTGGACCTGATGAAGTGCCCAGCGAGTCTAGTTAGCCCGCTTCTCATCACTCACCATCAATGTTTATTTAATGGCTTTCCTCTTCTTGCTGTTGCAGGACTACCATGCCCATGAGGGACAAGGAGGGTCTTCAGGACTACAGGTGTGTGGTCAAAACATTAAGGACGGCTACACAACCAAAGTGAGACTGGAGACAAACCAATTAGCGGTGTCTTCATTGTTGTCGTACCGACAGCTGTTTCTAATACGCTAGCCCCTCAAATTACAATCTGTGACGGAGCTCTTAGCTCAAAACACTTGTATCTCAAATCAACGTTTCCCATTGAAATTAAGTAAAATCAATTTTATTGGTGCATGGCCCCCCAAAACAGCACAATTTTAACAAAGGAAAACTTTTCAAGAAAATGTATTGTCTATAAACAATATAATGTACTACTAGCAACTACTGTAGTTTTATGAAGTAATCCAATAATAATATACAGCATTTAGCTTGGAGAGCGGGATCTCCTTCCAGCTGCTTGGCTGTCAAACACCCCATCAGCAGCTGTTCCATATTTTTATAGTTAAATGTCCGCCATTTAATCCTTATCTCACCGTCCTTGGCTGGCGTCAACTCCTTCTGCTTCAGCACGGTGCAGACTAGTAGTGATACGCCGCTACACGCTATGTCATGTTTTTAATGATTTCTTTCTTTAATTTAATGAATGTCGTCCGCCTCTTCTTCTTCGCACTGTCCTTCACAAGCACTTTCTTCATTCCAGTGGTTAAAAAACAAACGTATGTCCATCTCTAGCTGTAAGCTAATGCTAGCGAGTAAGACCTAATATTGTGACCATTTAGTCTGGATCGGGACGTTCTAGCTGTGTTTGTGTGCCTAATATTGTGACTATTTAGTCTGGATTGGGACGTTCGAGCTGTGTTTGTGCATAGTGCAAGTGTACCTAATATTGTGACCATTTAGTCTTGATCGGGACATTCCAGCTGTGTTTGTGTACCTAATATTGTGACCATTTAGTCTTGATCGGGACATTCCAGCTGTGTTTGTGTACCTAATATTGTGACCATTTAGTCTTGATCGGGACATTCCAGCTGTGTTTGTGTACCTAATATTGTGACCATTTAGTCTTGATCGGGACATTCCAGCTGTGTTTGTGTACCTAATATTGTGACCATTTAGTCTCGATCGGGACGTTCCAGCTGTGTTTGTGTACCTAATATTGTGACCATTTAGTCTCGATCGGGACGTTCCAGCTGTGTTTGTGTACCTAATATTGTGACCATTTAGTCTTGATCCAGCTGTTTGTGCATAGTGCAAGTGTACCTAATATTGTGACCATTTAGTCTCGATCAGGACATTTCCAGTTGTGTTTGTGTACCTAATATTGTGACCATTTAGTCTTGATCCAGCTGTGTTTGTGCATAGTGCAAGTGTACCTAATATTGTGACCATTTAGTCTCGATCAGGACGTTTCCAGCTGTGTTTGTGTACCTAATATTGTGACCATTTAGTCTTGATCAGGACGTTTCCAGCTGTTTGTGTACCTAATATTGTGACCATTTAGTCTTGATCGGGACGTTCCAGCTGTGTTTGTGTACCTAATATTGTGACCATTTAGTCTCGATCAGGACGTTTCCAGCTATGTTTGTGTACCTAATATTGTGACCATTTAGTCTCGATCAGGACGTTTCCAGCTGTGTTTGTGTACCTAATATTGTGACCATTTAGTCTTCATCCAGCTGTGTTTGTGCATAGTGCAAGTGTACCTAATATTGTGACCATTTAGTTTCGATCGGGACGTTCCAGCTGTGTTTGTGTACCTAATATTGTGACCGTTTAGTCTCGATCAGGACGTTCCAGCTGTGTTTGTGCATAGTGCAAGTCTACCTAATATTGTGACCATTTAGTCTCGATCAGGACGTTACAGCTGTGTTTGTGTACCTAATATTGTGACCATTTAGTCTCGATCAGGACGTTTCCAGCTGTGTTTGTGTACCTAATATTGTGACCATTTAGTCTCGATCGGGACGTTTCCAGCTGTGTTTGTGTACCTAATATTGTGACCATTTAGTCTCGATCAGGACGTTTCCAGCTGTGTTTGTGTACCTAATATTGTGACCATTTAGTCTCGATCAGGACGTTTCCAGCTGTGTTTGTGTACCTAATATTGTGACCATTTAGTCTCGATCAGGACGTTTCCAGCTGTGTTTGTGTACCTAATATTGTGACCATTTAGTCTCGATCAGGACGTTTCCAGCTGTGCTTGTGTACCTAATATTGTGACCATTTAGTCTGGATCGGGACATTCCAGCTGTTTGTGTACCTAATATTGTGACCATTTAGTCTTCATCGGGACGTTTCCAGCTGTGTTTGTGTACCTAATATTGTGACCATTTAGTCTTGATCGGGACGTTTCCAGCTGTGTTTGTGTACCTAATATTGTGACCATTTAGTCTTGATCGGGACATTCCAGCTGTGTTTGTGTACCTAATATTGTGACCATTTAGTCTTGATCGGGACGTTCCAGCTGTGTTTGTGTACCTAATATTGTGACCATTTAGTCTCGATCAGGACGTTTCCAGCTGTGTTTGTGTACCTAATATTGTGACCATTTAGTCTCGATCAGGACGTTTCCAGCTGTGTTTGTGTACCTAATATTGTGACCATTTAGTCTTGATCGGGACATTCCAGCTGTGTTTGTGTACCTAATATTGTGACCATTTAGTCTCGATCAGGACGTTTCCAGCTGTGTTTGTGTACCTAATATTGTGACCATTTAGTCTTGATCGGGACATTCCAGCTGTGTTTGTGTACCTAATATTGTGACCATTTAGTCTCGATCAGGACGTTTCCAGCTGTGTTTGTGTACCTAATATTGTGACCATTTAGTCTCGATCAGGACGTTTCCAGCTGTGTTTGTGTACCTAATATTGTGACCATTTAGTCTTGATCGGGACATTCCAGCTGTGTTTGTGTACCTAATATTGTGACCATTTAGTCTCGATCAGGACGTTTCCAGCTGTGTTTGTGTACCTAATATTGTGACCATTTAGTCTGGATCGGGACGTTCCAGCTGTGTTTGTGTACCTAATATTGTGACCATTTAGTCTGGATCGGGACGTTCCAGCTGTGTTTGTGTACCTAATATTGTGACCATTTAGTCTCGATCAGGACGTTTCCAGCTGTGTTTGTGTACCTAATATTGTGACCATTTAGTCTGGATCGGGACATTCCAGCTGTTTGTGTACCTAATATTGTGACCATTTAGTCTTGATCGGGACGTTCCAGCTGTGTTTGTGTACCTAATATTGTGACCATTTAGTCTGGATCGGGACGTTCCAGCTGTGTTTGTGTACCTAATATTGTGACCATTTAGTCTGGATCGGGACGTTCCAGCTGTGTTTGTGCATAGTGCAAGTGTACCTAATATTGTGACCATTTAGTCTTGATCGGGACATTCCAGCTGTGTTGGTGTACCTAATATTGTGACCATTTAGTCTTGATCGGGACGTTCCAGCTGTGTTTGTGTACCTAATATTGTGACCATTTAGTCTTGATCGGGACGTTCCAGCTGTGTTTGTGTACCTAATATTGTGACCATTTAGTCTTGATCGGGACATTCCAGCTGTGTTTGTGTACCTAATATTGTGACCATTTAGTCTTGATCGGGACGTTTCCAGCTGTGTTTGTGTACCTAATATTGTGACCATTTAGTCTTGATCGGGACATTCCAGCTGTGTTTGTGTACCTAATATTGTGACCATTTAGTCTTGATCGGGACGTTTCCAGCTGTGTTTGTGTACCTAATATTGTGACCATTTAGTCTTGATCGGGACATTCCAGCTGTGTTTGTGTACCTAATATTGTGACCATTTAGTCTTGATCGGGACATTCCAGCTGTGTTTGTGTACCTAATATTGTGACCATTTAGTCTTGATCGGGACGTTCCAGCTGTGTTTGTGTACCTAATATTGTGACCATTTAGTCTCGATCAGGACGTTTCCAGCTGTGTTTGTGTACCTAATATTGTGACCATTTAGTCTCGATCAGGACGTTTCCAGCTGTGTTTGTGTACCTAATATTGTGACCATTTAGTCTCGATCAGGACGTTTCCAGCTGTGTTTGTGTACCTAATATTGTGACCATTTAGTCTCGATCAGGACGTTTCCAGCTGTGTTTGTGTACCTAATATTGTGACCATTTAGTCTGGATCGGGACATTCCAGCTGTTTGTGTACCTAATATTGTGACCATTTAGTCTTCATCGGGACGTTTCCAGCTGTGTTTGTGTACCTAATATTGTGACCATTTAGTCTTGATCGGGACGTTTCCAGCTGTGTTTGTGTACCTAATATTGTGACCATTTAGTCTTGATCGGGACATTCCAGCTGTGTTTGTGTACCTAATATTGTGACCATTTAGTCTTGATCGGGACGTTCCAGCTGTGTTTGTGTACCTAATATTGTGACCATTTAGTCTCGATCAGGACGTTTCCAGCTGTGTTTGTGTACCTAATATTGTGACCATTTAGTCTCGATCAGGACGTTTCCAGCTGTGTTTGTGTACCTAATATTGTGACCATTTAGTCTCGATCAGGACGTTTCCAGCTGTGTTTGTGTACCTAATATTGTGACCATTTAGTCTCGATCAGGACGTTTCCAGCTGTGTTTGTGTACCTAATATTGTGACCATTTAGTCTGGATCGGGACATTCCAGCTGTATTTGTGTACCTAATATTGTGACCATTTAGTCTTGATCGGGACATTCCAGCTGTATTTGTGTACCTAATATTGTGACCATTTAGTCTCGATCAGGACGTTTCCAGCTGTGTTTGTGTACCTAATATTGTGACCATTTAGTCTCGATCAGGACGTTTCCAGCTGTGTTTGTGTACCTAATATTGTGACCATTTAGTCTTGATCGGGACGTTCCAGCTGTGTTTGTGTACCTAATATTGTGACCATTTAGTCTGGATCGGGACATTCCAGCTGTGTTTGTGTACCTAATATTGTGACCATTTAGTCTCGATCGGGACGTTCCAGCTGTGTTTGTGTACCTAATATTGTGACCATTTAGTCTTGATCCAGCTGTGTTTGTGCATAGTGCAAGTGTACCTAATATTGTGACCATTTAGTCTTGATCGGGACGTTCCAGCTGTGTTTGTGTACCTAATATTGTGACCATTTAGTCTCGATCGGTACGTTCCAGCTGTGTTTGTGTACCTAATAATGTGACCATTTAGTCTCGTTCCAGCTGTGTTTGTGTACCTAATATTGTGACCATTTAGTCTGGATCGGGACGTTCCAGCTGTGTTTGTGTACCTAATATTGTGACCATTTAGTCTCGATCGGGACGTTCCAGCTGTGTTTGTGTACCTAATATTGTGACCATTTAGTCTCGATCAGGACGTTTCCAGCTGTGTTTGTGTACCTAATATTGTGACCATTTAGTCTGGATCGGGACATTCCAGCTGTTTGTGTACCTAATATTGTGACCATTTAGTCTTCATCGGGACGTTTCCAGCTGTGTTTGTGTACCTAATATTGTGACCATTTAGTCTTGATCGGGACGTTTCCAGCTGTGTTTGTGTACCTAATATTGTGACCATTTAGTCTTGATCGGGACATTCCAGCTGTGTTTGTGTACCTAATATTGTGACCATTTAGTCTTGATCGGGACGTTCCAGCTGTGTTTGTGTACCTAATATTGTGACCATTTAGTCTCGATCAGGACGTTTCCAGCTGTGTTTGTGTACCTAATATTGTGACCATTTAGTCTCGATCAGGACGTTTCCAGCTGTGTTTGTGTACCTAATATTGTGACCATTTAGTCTCGATCAGGACGTTTCCAGCTGTGTTTGTGTACCTAATATTGTGACCATTTAGTCTCGATCAGGACGTTTCCAGCTGTGTTTGTGTACCTAATATTGTGACCATTTAGTCTGGATCGGGACATTCCAGCTGTATTTGTGTACCTAATATTGTGACCATTTAGTCTTGATCGGGACATTCCAGCTGTATTTGTGTACCTAATATTGTGACCATTTAGTCTCGATCAGGACGTTTCCAGCTGTGTTTGTGTACCTAATATTGTGACCATTTAGTCTCGATCAGGACGTTTCCAGCTGTGTTTGTGTACCTAATATTGTGACCATTTAGTCTTGATCGGGACGTTCCAGCTGTGTTTGTGTACCTAATATTGTGACCATTTAGTCTGGATCGGGACATTCCAGCTGTGTTTGTGTACCTAATATTGTGACCATTTAGTCTCGATCGGGACGTTCCAGCTGTGTTTGTGTACCTAATATTGTGACCATTTAGTCTTGATCCAGCTGTGTTTGTGCATAGTGCAAGTGTACCTAATATTGTGACCATTTAGTCTTGATCGGGACGTTCCAGCTGTGTTTGTGTACCTAATATTGTGACCATTTAGTCTCGATCGGTACGTTCCAGCTGTGTTTGTGTACCTAATAATGTGACCATTTAGTCTCGTTCCAGCTGTGTTTGTGTACCTAATATTGTGACCATTTAGTCTGGATCGGGACATCCCAGCTGTATTTGTGTACCTAATATTGTGACCATTTAGTCTTGATCGGGACATTCCAGCTGTATTTGTGTACCTAATATTGTGACCATTTAGTCTCGATCAGGACGTTTCCAGCTGTGTTTGTGTACCTAATATTGTGACCATTTAGTCTCGATCAGGACGTTTCCAGCTGTGTTTGTGTACCTAATATTGTGACCATTTAGTCTTGATCGGGACGTTCCAGCTGTGTTTGTGTACCTAATATTGTGACCATTTAGTCTCGATCGGGACGTTCCAACTGTTTGTGTACCTAATATTGTGACCATTTAGTCTTGATCGGGACGTTCCAGCTGTGTTTGTGTACCTAATATTGTGACCATTTAGTCTGGATCGGGACATTCCAGCTGTGTTTGTGTACCTAATATTGTGACCATTTAGTCTCGATCGGGACGTTCCAGCTGTGTTTGTGTACCTAATATTGTGACCATTTAGTCTTGATCGGGACATTCCAGCTGTGTTTGTGTACCTAATATTGTGACCATTTAGTCTCGATCGGGACGTTCCAGCTGTGTTTGTGTACCTAATATTGTGACCATTTAGTCTCGATCAGGACGTTTCCAGCTGTGTTTGTGTACCTAATATTGTGACCATTTAGTCTTGATCGGGACGTTCCAGCTGTGTTTGTGTACCTAATATTGTGACCATTTAGTCTCGATCGGGACGTTCCAACTGTTTGTGTACCTAATATTGTGACCATTTAGTCTTGATCGGGACGTTCCAGCTGTGTTTGTGTACCTAATATTGTGACCATTTAGTCTGGATCGGGACATTCCAGCTGTGTTTGTGTACCTAATATTGTGACCATTTAGTCTCGATCGGGACGTTCCAGCTGTGTTTGTGTACCTAATATTGTGACCATTTAGTCTTGATCCAGCTGTGTTTGTGCATAGTGCAAGTGTACCTAATATTGTGACCATTTAGTCTTGATCGGGACGTTCCAGCTGTGTTTGTGTACCTAATATTGTGACCATTTAGTCTCGATCGGTACGTTCCAGCTGTGTTTGTGTACCTAATAATGTGACCATTTAGTCTCGTTCCAGCTGTGTTTGTGTACCTAATATTGTGACCATTTAGTCTGGATCGGGACATTCCAGCTGTATTTGTGTACCTAATATTGTGACCATTTAGTCTTGATCGGGACATTCCAGCTGTATTTGTGTACCTAATATTGTGACCATTTAGTCTCGATCAGGACGTTTCCAGCTGTGTTTGTGTACCTAATATTGTGACCATTTAGTCTCGATCAGGACGTTTCCAGCTGTGTTTGTGTACCTAATATTGTGACCATTTAGTCTTGATCGGGACGTTCCAGCTGTGTTTGTGTACCTAATATTGTGACCATTTAGTCTGGATCGGGACATTCCAGCTGTGTTTGTGTACCTAATATTGTGACCATTTAGTCTTGATCCAGCTGTGTTTGTGCATAGTGCAAGTGTACCTAATATTGTGACCATTTAGTCTTGATCGGGACGTTCCAGCTGTGTTTGTGTACCTAATATTGTGACCATTTAGTCTCGATCGGTACGTTCCAGCTGTGTTTGTGTACCTAATAATGTGACCATTTAGTCTCGTTCCAGCTGTGTTTGTGTACCTAATATTGTGACCATTTAGTCTTGATCGGGACGTTTCCAGCTGTGTTTGTGTACCTAATATTGTGACCATTTAGTCTCGATCAGGACGTTTCCAGCTGTGTTTGTGTACCTAATATTGTGACCATTTAGTCTTGATCGGGACGTTCCAGCTGTGTTTGTGTACCTAATATTGTGACCATTTAGTCTGGATCGGGACATTCCAGCTGTGTTTGTGTACCTAATATTGTGACCATTTAGTCTCGATCGGGACGTTCCAACTGTGTTTGTGTACCTAATATTGTGACCATTTAGTCTTGATCCAGCTGTTTGTGCATAGTGCAAGTGTACCTAATATTGTGACCATTTAGTCTTGATCGGGACGTTCCAGCTGTGTTTGTGTACCTAATATTGTGACCATTTAGTCTCGATCGGTACGTTCCAGCTGTGTTTGTGTACCTAATAATGTGACCATTTAGTCTCGTTCCAGCTGTGTTTGTGTACCTAATATTGTGACCATTTAGTCTGGATCGGGACATTCCAGCTGTATTTGTGTACCTAATATTGTGACCATTTAGTCTCGTTCCAGCTGTGTTTGTGTACCTAATATTGTGACCATTTAGTCTGGATCGGGACATTCCAGCTGTATTTGTGTACCTAATATTGTGACCATTTAGTCTTGATCGGGACATTCCAGCTGTATTTGTGTACCTAATATTGTGACCATTTAGTCTCGATCAGGACGTTTCCAGCTGTGTTTGTGTACCTAATATTGTGACCATTTAGTCTCGATCAGGACGTTTCCAGCTGTGTTTGTGTACCTAATATTGTGACCATTTAGTCTTGATCGGGACGTTCCAGCTGTGTTTGTGTACCTAATATTGTGACCATTTAGTCTGGATCGGGACATTCCAGCTGTGTTTGTGTACCTAATATTGTGACCATTTAGTCTCGATCTGGACGTTCCAACTGTTTGTGTACCTAATATTGTGACCATTTAGTCTTGATCTGGACGTTCCAACTGTTTGTGTACCTAATATTGTGACCATTTAGTCTTGATCCAGCTGTGTTTGTGCATAGTGCAAGTGTACCTAATATTGTGACCATTTAGTCTTGATCGGGACGTTCCAGCTGTGTTTGTGTACCTAATAATGTGACCATTTAGTCTCGTTCCAGCTGTGTTTGTGTACCTAATATTGTGACCATTTAGTCTTGATCCAGCTGTGTTTGTGCATAGTGCAAGTGTACCTAATATTGTGACCATTGAATGATTCCACGCCCACATCCTCTTCAGGTTCATGCCAGAGCCCAACCTGCCCCCTCTGATGGTGTACGAGGATGACGCCTCGGTGCCCACCGGCGCCGACCAGGCGGTGGTCATACAGAATTTAAGGGCGGGGCTTCCGGAGCTGCCCAGCAAGAAGCGAGACAGGCTGGTCCAAACTCACGGCATCCTGCCCGAGCACAGCTTCACCCTGCTGGTCAGTTCAGCGCCACTTTGGCTCGGAGCCGGCGGCCCGGTTTAGTTTGATGGCGTGCTGTGGTCACAGAACGAGGAAGGCCTGGTGGAGTACTTTGAGTCCGTGCTGAAGGCCACCAGGAGGGAGCCCAGGAAGGTGATTGGCTGGGTGACCAACGAGCTGCTGGCCCTCCTTAAACAAGGAGAACTGAATGTGAGCCAAAGGTGAGCATGACAAAGTACTACATAGTGTGTAATATTCTGCATTAAGATCTACATTCCAGGATGACCTCATTTGTTTGGCTTTAAAAGCTATTAAGAAGTTATCCACTATTCATTGTTAAAAATCATCAGCCAAGGAGGTGCTATGCAGGAATGCTAGGTCTGATTTGGATTCTATTCACACAACCATGATTAATCGACCTAACATTTGAAATAGAGGTGATTTTTAAGATGGTGGCAAGTGGAAAGATGGTATGAAATGTCACAATTTGACCTTTGATCTCAGCTGATTACCTTTGGTAGTGTGACTCTTTGGACACTTAACGGTTTAATCCGATTCCTGGGGTCACAATTCAAATAGATGCTCAAAGTATTATTTGGTATAATAAAAGTTTACAGTTTGGAAAAGTTCCTTTTTATCGCATGGAGATGGCCTAAACCAGGGGTGGCCATTACGTGGATGGCCAGCTAGCGGTGGATGGTGGAGGGTGTGTCAGTCCATCCCCAGCCAGGCATTGAAAAATAAACCTAAAAATGAGCAATCATCGATCTTCACCAAGACGTCACTTGATTGACATTCACGGCACCCGAGGGTCTTGTGGGATGACGCTGGCTGCTGCCAGATCATTGTTTAGAAAAAATGACCGACAGGAAGGCGAGAAACACTTTTTACTTCAACAGAATCTCGCGCCGTACCTGCCGTCAAAACTAACTTGTGTAACTTACATTCTTGTCTTCATGACATAAATGAAAGTGTTAAACATGCTTGTATTATCAATAAACACCTTTAACTTGTCAACAAAAACCTCTCTTTCATAAATAAATTCATCTGAATTATATATATGAATGAGGTGGATCACCTCGACTTGGTCAATTGAAAAGTAGCTCGCCTGCAGAAAAAGTGTGGGCAATCCTGCTCTAAACACTCATTTAAAAAATGTATTATTAAAAATTGTATTATTTTAATAAATTTTTTTAAATTATGAATTGATTAAGAATCAGGGTAAAATAAGAATCGCTATTCGGATGTGAATCGAATTCTAAATAGGGATGTCCGATAATGGCTTTTTGCCGATATCCGATATTCCGATATTGTCCAACTCTTTAATTACAGATACCGATAATCAACCGATACCGATATATACAGTGGTGGAATTAACACATTATTATGCCTAATTTGGACAACCAGGTATGGTGAAGATAAGGTCCTTTTTAAAAAATAAAATAAGATGAATAAATTGAAAACATTTTCTTGAATAAAAAAGGAAGTAAAACAATATAAAAACAGTTACATAGAAACTAGTAATGAATGAAAATGAGTAAAATGAAGTGTTAAAGGTTAGTACTATTAGTGCAGCAGCAGCACGCACAATCATGTGTGCTTACGGACTGTATCCCTTGCAGACTGTATTGATATATAATGTAGGAAGCAGAATATTAATAACAGAAAGAAACAACCCTTTTGTGTGAATGAGTGTGAATGAGGGAGGGAGGTTTTTTGGGTTGGTGCACTAATTGTAAGTGTATGTTGTGTTTTTTATGTTGATTTAATAATTAAAAAAAAAAACAAAGATACCGATAATAAAAAAACAATACCGATAATTTCCGATATCACATTTTAAAGCATTTATCGGCAGGTCGATATTATCAGACATCTCTAATTCTAACCCTTAATTACCTGTTTCCTGTAGATAGTTTAAAAAAGATACTGTTTGACCTCTTTATTTTTATTAAGTTATTCCACTGAATCCTGCCATTTTCTGCTTTTCACGCTTTCAAAATAAACTTAAATTTCAGGGTTTTTTTCCAACTCTTAATGTGATAGTACACTTGTTGAACTACTTCAAATGTGTATTGACCCATCTCGGGCAACTTAATTTAATTTTTGTACAAGGTTCCTCTGCTGAAGTGGCCTCATTTGACTAACACTGTGCTTCTCAATTGTTTTTTGCCACCCCCCCAGCAATAATAAACTATTTTGTGCCACGAATTAATATTAAATGTTTATACAGTAAGTACACCTGCATAAGATTGTATCCTTATTAACATTAAAGAAAACAAAAGCGCAATATAAATACATATACAGTTTTAGTTTCCTCTGTTCAGAGCTTGTTTTTGGTTAATAGCAGCATTACATACTACAAAAGAAGCCCATCCATCCATCCATTTTCTACCGCTTGTCCCGTTCGGGGTTGTGGGGGTGCTGGAGCCTATCTCAGCTATAATCGGGCGGAAGGCGGGGTACACCCTGGACAAGTCGCCATCTCATCACAGGGCCAACACAGATAGACAGGCAACATTCACACTCCCATTCACACACTAGGGCCAATTTTAGTGTTGCCAATCAACAAAAGAACCATTTTTTACAAATATTATTATATATATATAATTTTTTTTTTTAATTATTAAATGTTTTCTAGTTTCTTCAAAATAGCCCCCCTTTGCTCTGATTACTGCTTTGCACACTCTTGGCGTTCTCTCCATGAGTTTCAAGCACACCTGTGAAGTGAAAACCATTTCAGGTGACTACCTCTTGAAGCTCATCGAGGGAATGCCAAGAGTGTGCAAAGCAGTAATTAGAGCAAAGTGTGGCTATTTTGAAGAAACTAGAGGGAAAAAAAATATATATATATATATTTTTTTTTTTTTTTTTTATGTACTAGAAAAAAAATATATATATATATATATTTATTTAAAAACATTTTTTTTTCGTAGTGCATAAAATATATATATATATATATATATATATATATATATATATATATATATATATATATATATATTTATTTTTTGTAGTTCCTTCAAAATAGCCACACTTTGTTCTGATTACTGCTTTGCAGTAAAAATAAATAAATATATATATATATATGATATATATATATACACTACCGTTCAAAAGTTTGGGGTCACATTGAAATGTCCTTATTTTTGAAGGAAAAGCACTGTACTTTTCAATGAAGATAACTTTAAACTAGTCTTAACTTTAAAGAAATACGCTCTATACATTGCTAATGTGGTAAATGACTATTCTAGCTGCAAATGTCTGCTTTTTGGTGCAATATCTACATAGGTGTATAGAGGCCCATTTCCAGCAACTATCACTCCAGTGTTCTAATGGTACAATGTGTTTGCTCATTGGCTCACAAGGCTAATTGATGATTAGAAAACCCTTGTGCAATCATGTTCACACATCTGAAAACAGTTTAGCTCGTTACAGAAGCTACAAAACTGACCTTCCTTTGAGCAGATTGAGTTTCTGGAGCATCACATTTGTGGGGTCAATTAAACGCTCACAATGGCCAGAAAAAGAGAACTTTCATCTGAAACTCGACAGTCTATTCTTGTTCTTAGAAATGAAGGCTATTCCACAAAATTGTTTGGGTGACCCCAAACTTTTGAACGGTAGTATATATATATATTTATGTATATATATATATATATATATATTTTTTTTTTCCTAGTTCCTTCAAAATAGCCACACTTTGCTCTGATTACTGCTTTGCACACTCTTGGCATTCTCTCGATGAGCTTCAAGAGGTAGTCACCTGAAATGGTTTTCACTTCACAGGTGTGCTTGAAGCTCATGGAGAGAATGCCAAGAGTGTGCAAAGCAGTAATCAGAGCAAAGGGGGGCTATTTTGAAGAAACTAGAATATAAAACATGTTTTCAGTTATTTCACCTTTTTTTGTTAAGTACATAACTCCACATGTGTTCATTCATAGTTTTGATGTGACAATCTACAATGTAAGTAGTCATGAAAATAAAGAAAACACATTGAATGAGAAGGTGTGTCCAAACTTTTGGCCTGTACTGTAGATCAAGTCAAAACAAAAAATAACTTTATTCACGTAGTTTTTAGTCTGTAACAAAAGATTTCAAGTCCTAATATTGTGCATTTACACATTATATCTCCAAGGTACACGTCGATTCCGTTCTATTGCTCTATTTGATTTAAGCAGCTAATGTTTAGCAGGGCATTTCTTCACATTCTTACATCGGGAATGAGCTTTATGTTCATCAATGAATTAAGCTCTTTCGTTCAATTAGCTTATTTGATTGCATTTCAGCCCCGTTTCCCCGTCCGCCTTGGCCGAGCTGCTGGAGCTCCAGGAAAGGGGAAGCATCTCGTCCTCCGTGGCCAAGCAGGTCAGTCCTCTGCACGTGTGTTCAATTACAGTCACACGCACACCTGCGCCATCCTCGTCCTCAGGTGTTCCAGGAGATGTGGAGGTCGTCGGGCGAAAAAACGCCGGCACGGATCA
This sequence comes from Entelurus aequoreus, assembly GCF_033978785.1. Taxonomy (NCBI): domain Eukaryota; kingdom Metazoa; phylum Chordata; class Actinopteri; order Syngnathiformes; family Syngnathidae; genus Entelurus; species Entelurus aequoreus. Next base: position 44,012,115 of record NC_084752.1, on the reverse strand, counting down.
TCCGGGAACAGGACCTGGGCCTCGTTAGCGACGTCACGCAGCTGCACGACATCTGCCAGAAGGTTCTGGACACGCATCCCGACAAGGTAAGAACACACCTTTCGGGAAAAAATGTGCCTCGTGTCGTCAAACTGTCATCTGAGCGAGAACATTTGTGACCTGGGCCGACCAAGCTGGACTTCAGTTCAGCGAGCATCAAAGGATTAGCAAGCTAGCTAACTTGCCAGTGAGCCTCCGACTGGCTTGCGACTATTGTAAATTGTTGTCCAAGGTAAGAGTGTTTTTATTGATTCTTGCTAAAACCTTGTTTGTACGACAGCTAATTAAAGTTAAAAAGTGAAACGGGACACAACTTTTGTTATTTCCCGATTGTTTTGTTGTTTTATGATGTAAATATTCACTTGTTCTTACTCTTGCACGACAGTTACAGAACTGTTACTTTAATCAAAATGCGGCTGCTAGACTTTTGACAAGAACAAGAAAGTTTGATCATATTACGCCTATACCAGGGGTCGGCAACCCGCGGCTCTAGAGCCGCATGCGGCTCTTTAGCGCCGCCCTAGTGGCTCTCTGGACCTTTTTCAAAAATGTATGAAAAATGGAATAAGATGAGGGGTAAAAAATATATTTTTTGTTTTAATATGGTTTCTGTAGGAGGACAAACATGACACAAACCTCCCTAATTGTTATAAATCACACTGTTTATTATTAAACATGCTTCACTGATTCCAGTATTTGGCGAGCGCCGTTTTGTCCTACTAATTTTGGCGGCCCTTGAACTCACCTTAGTTTGTTTACATGTATAACTTTCTCCGACTTTCTAGGACGTGTTTTATGCCACTTCTTTTTCTGTCTCATTTTGTCCACCAAACTTTTTAATGTTGTGCATGAGTGCACAAAGGTGAGTTTTGTTGATGTTATTGACTTGTGTTGAGTGCTAATCAGACCTATTTGGTCACTGCATGACTGCAAGCTAATCGATGCTAACATGCTATTTAGGCTAGCTATATGTACATATTGCATCATTATGCCTCGTTTGTAGCTATATTTGAGCTCATTTAGTTTCCTTTAATTTAATTTATATCTCATGACACACTATCTGTATGTTATATGGCTTTTAATTTTTTGCGGCTCCAGACAGATTTTTTTTTTTTTTGTATTTTTGGTCCAATATGGCTCTTTCAACATTTTAGGTTGCCGACCCCTGGCCTATACTGTATATACATATATATATATATAATATATATATATATATATATATATATATATATATATATATATATATATATATATATATATATATATATATATATATATATATATATATATATATACTGGCTAAACTGCACTGGCTTCCTGTGCACTTAAGATGTGACTTTACGGTTGTCTACTTACGTATAAAATACTACACGGTCTAGTACTTGCTCAGGAGACGCCGAGATGAGCGGTCGCACCCTCTTCCGCTCCCGATCGGGAATCCAAACAACTGCTCGGATTATCCCACACTTCCTCCTTTTTCTACTGTGGATTACGGATTTATATTTTAAACCTCCTCGGATACTCTACCCTCTTGAAAATGAGAGTCGAGAACGCGAAATGGACATACACAGTGACTTTTATCTCCACGACAATATATCGGCGAAGCACCTTGGCTTCGGAGCTAACGTGTTAGCATCGTGCTTGTCTGCACATCGAGGCAGAAGAAACATGCCCCTGACTGGAAGGATAGACAGAAAGTCAATAATACTACTATTACTTCTACTATCAGGAGACACTGAACTCAACCCTGGACCTGCAACAACACGGTTAATGTTGTCCCGACTGGCGAAGACTAGCAATGCTACTGCTAGCGTCGCCATCGAAGCTAACTCGGCTACCGGCTCGTCTCAGCTCAAGCTTACCTGTGCTCCTGCGGTCGGCGGCTCGGCGGAGGACTTCGCCCCGTTCATCGACACGGTCGGAGGCTCGGCGGCGGCGGTGGAGGACGACCCGGTCATCAGAGAAGGCAGCGACTCAGCGGCGGTGAACGACGCGGCGGCTGCGGTGGACGGCGACCCAGACATCGGTGATTGCGGGGAACTGCACGAGATGGCGGGGGTCCACGCGACCTCTCCCCGGTCCCGGACGGCCGAGGACGCGCCATACACAGGATTTAGAGGCGCCTTTACACAAACATTTTCGTTATTCTCTTCCTCTTTGTCTTCAAAAAAGCCCGCCAAAAGGAAACCCAACCCATCCCCCAGCAACCCTACCTGGCCTCCTCCTCCCTCTCCCTCCCCTCCCCCTTTCTCTCCCTCCCCCTTCACCTGGAGGACGATCAATATGCCTCTCTCTCCTCTCTCTCCTTGCTCTTCAACTGCAACAGCAATAATAACCAACAATTTTTCTGGTCAGTACCACAACACAGCGGACTCTGATGCTCTTTTTGGTTCCAGTGGACTACACATCATCCACCTTAATGTGAACAGCCTCTCTGGAGCCAAACTCGACCAAATCAGAGAAATGTTCCTCAACACGAAGGTAAAAATCTTGTGTTTCTCTGAAACCAAATTTGATCAAAGTATTTCTGACTCAGAGATAGAAATACAAAACTTTTCGGTTATCAGAAAGGATAGGAATAAACACGGTGGGGGCGTTTGTATGTATATTCACCAGGATATTAAATACATAACTCGCACTGATCTTAACCACAATAACCTGGAATCTGTGTGGGCGGAAATCAAATTTAAAAATGCTAAGCCGGTACTAATAGGGACTGTTTATAGACCCCCTAATCAGAGTGATTTCTATGGGGCTTTGGAAGAATGCTTGGCGGGGACAGACAACATGGAGAAAATTATAACTGGGGATCTGAACACAGATATTCAATGCAAAGATGCGCCTGTCTTCAGATCCTTCAGCAAGTTTTGTAATCTGCACGGTCTTTCCCAGCTAATAGCGCTACCCACAAGGGTGTGTGATTCCACCCAATCAACCATAGATCTCATTCTCACTTCAGACCGGCCTAAAATAAAAAATAGTGGGGTCATGATCTGTGGTCTTAGCGACCACTATCTAACCTTCTGCACCCGTAAAATAGCTAAACCTAAAGCCAATGGCCACATAACAGCCCAATCCAGATCCCTCAAAAAATACTCCAATGACAATTTCAATTTAAAATTAGATGAGTGGGACTGGTCCCCTGTGCTCGCGAGCAACCTGGTCGATGTCGCTTGGGATCGCTTCAAAACGGCGTTCCTAAAGATACTAAATGACATGGCTCCCGTGAAAACAGTCAGGATCAAAGCCCGCTCGGAACCATGGATGAATCCGGACCTATTAGCTGCCATAAAAGACAGAGACAGGAAATACTCTGAATACCAAAAATGTAAAACAGAAGTAGATAAACAACCCAATAATATCAACCTCAAATTACTCCTTTCAACTCTCAAAAAGCAATGCAATAAATTAAGAAATAAGTCAACCAACCTGACTAAATCCTTAAAAAAAAATTACATTAACGACAAAATAGAGGAAAACACGAATAAGCCACGTGAGCTCTGGAAAATTCTCAACAACCAGCTTCCTGGTTGCAGCCAGAAACTTAAAACAAGACTCACCAACATCAGCATCAAGGAGGGTGACTCCCTCATTACAGACAAAATGGAGGTAGCTAGCAGACTTAACGCCTTTTTCACCAGCATAGCTGCAACTCTTGTCAACAAGCTGTCCCACCACTCTGGTCGCTTTGGTGTAGAACACATTAAAGCCTTCTACAGAAAGCTAGGAGTATCCAACAATGATTTCAAATTAGAAATGGTCACAGCTGATGAGGTGTTTAAAAAATTGAGCGCGCTCCACCCTAACAAGGCCACCGGCCTTGATAATATTCCCTCCAGATTCCTCAGGGACTCTGCCTCCATCATTGCCCCGATCATCACGCACATAATAAACCTATCAATTACACAAGGCCAAGTACCAAAAGATTTTAAGATAGCAAGAGTAACTCCCCTCTTTAAAAAAGGAAGCAAATTGGAACCTGGCAACTACCGACCTGTTTCTATTCTCAGCTCCATTTCGAAAGTAATGGAGAAAATAGTTTATGAACAGGTCGATAGTTACCTTGCCACTAATAAACTCATGTACAAATTCCAATCCGGCTTCAGAACTAACCACTCCACTGACACATGCCTTCTCTATCTGACCGACCACATCAAACATGAGGTGGACGCGGGCAAATACTGCGGCATGGTCATGCTGGACCTTCAGAAGGCCTTTGACACCGTTAACCACGCTATACTGTTGGATAAGCTCAGAGCAATCGGATTTAACAAAACCTCTTGGAGCTGGATGCAGTCTTACTTGGAGGGGAGGGAGCAGGTGGTAGAGGTGAACGGCACCGTGTCCCCCCCCCTCTCGGTGAGCTGTGGAGTCCCCCAAGGCAGTATATTGGGACCTTTACTGTTCCTAATATACATAAACGACATGTCATCGGCATGTGACTGTGAATTGTTTTTGTTTGCGGATGACTCTGCCCTGCTGGTATCCGGCAAGGACAAGTCACAGGTGGAGAAAATCCTCAGTGCTGAGCTCTGTAGAACCTGCACCTGGCTCGCTGACAACAAGCTATCCATCCACTTGGGTAAAACAGAATCCATCCTGTTTGGGTCCCACATCAAACTTAAGAGAGTCAATCACTTCACCATAAAAGTAGGTGACAGTGTCATCACCAGGAAAGATGAGGTCACCTACCTAGGTTCCATTCTAGAGGCTAACCTTTCCTGTGATAAAATGGCAACCAAGGTAATCAAAAAGGTTAACCAACGAACGAGATTTCTCTACAGAATTTCCTCTCTGGTCAACAAAAGCACCTTGAGGATTCTGGCGGGAACTCTCGTTCAACCCTTTTTCGATTACGCATGCACCTCTTGGTACCCTAGCACCTCCAAAACCCTCAAATCTAAACTCCAAACATCTCAGAACAAGCTAGTCAGGTTACTTCTAGACCTCCACCCCAGATCCCACCTCACTCCTACCCACTTCTCTAAAGTGGGCTGGCTCAAGGTGGAGGACAGAGTTAAACAACTTGCACTGAGCCTAGTCTATAAAATCCGCTACACCTCCCTGATACCGAAGTACATGTCAAACTACTTCCTTAACGTAAATGACCGCCATAACCACAACACCAGGGGGTGCTCCACTAACCACGTTAAACCCAGATTCCGAACTAACAAAGGTCTTAACTCATTCTCTTTCTATGCCACATCAATGTGGAATGCGCTCCCAACAGGTATAAAAGAAAGGGCATCTCTATCCTCCTTCAAAACCGCTATAAAAGTTCACCTCCAGGCAGCTACAACCCTAAACTAACACCCTCCCCGGATTGCTAATAATCAAATGTAAACAATCAAATGCAGATTCTTTTTCTTATGCCTTCTGATCTCTCTCTCTCTCTCTCTCTCTCTCTCTCTCTCTATGTCCACTACTTGATGTCCATATCCCCACCCCCCCACCCCACCCCCCCCTCCACACTCCTGATTGTAAATAATGTAAATAATTCAATGTGATTATCTTGTGTGATGACTGTATTATGATGATAGTATATATGATAGTATATATCTGTATCATGAATCAATTTAAGTGGACCCCGACTTAAACAAGTTGAAAAACTTATTCGGGTGTTACCATTTAGTGGTCAATTGTACGGAATATGTACTTCACTGTGCAACCTACTAATAAAAGTCTCAATCAAAATCAATCAAAAAAAGCTCCTGCCTATCTTGCTGATTGTATTGTACCATATGTCTCGGCAAGAAATCTGCGTTCAAAGAACTCCGGCTTATTAGTGATTCCCAGAGCCCAGAAAAAGTCTGCGGGCTATAGAGCGTTTTCTATTCGGGCTCCAATACTATGGAATGCCCTCCCGGTAACAGTTAGAGATGCTACCTCAGTAGAAGCATTTAAGTCCCATCTTAAAACTCATTTGTATACTCTAGCCTTTAAATAGACCCCCCTTTTAGACCAGTTGATCTGCCGTCTCTTTTCTTTTTTCTTCTGCCCCCCTCTCACTTGTGGAGGGGGGGAACACAGGTCCGGTGGTCATGGATGAAGTGCTGGCTGTCCAGAGTCTGGACCCGGGGTGGACCGCTCGCCTGTGCATCGGTTGGGGACATCTCTGCGCTGCTGACCCGTCTCCGCTCGGGATGGTTTCCTGCTGGCCCCACTATGGACTGGACTCTCACTATTATGTTAGATCCACTATGGACTGGACTCTCACTATTATGTTAGATCCACTATGGACTGGACTCTCACTATTATATTAGATCCACTATGGACTGGACTCTCACTATTATGTTAGATCCACTATGGACTGGACTCCCACACTATTATGTTAGATCCACTATGGACTGGACTCTCACACTATTATGTTAGATCCACTATGGACTGGACTCTCACTATTATGTTAGATCCACTATGGACTGGACTCTCACACTATTATGTTAGATCCACTATGGACTGGACTCTCTCACTATTATGTTAGATCCACTATGGACTGGACTCTCACTATTATGTTAGATCCACTATGGACTGGACTCTCACTATTATGTTAGATCCACTATGGACTGGACTCTCACACTATTATGTTAGATCCACTATGGACTGGACTCTCACTATTATGTTAGATCCACTATGGACTGGACTCTCACACTATTATGTTAGATCCACTATGGACTGGACTCTCACACTATTAAGTTAGATCCACTATGGACTGGACTCTCACACTATTATGTTAGATCCACTATGGACTGGACTCTCACTATTATGTTAGATCCACTATGGACTGGACTCACACTATTATGTTAGATCCACTATGGACTGGACTCTCACACTATTATGCTAGATCCACTATGGACTGGACTCTCACTATTATGTTAGATCCACTATGGACTGGACTCACACTATTATGTTAGATCCACTATGGACTGGACTCTCACACTATTATGCTAGATCCACTATGGACTGGACTCTCACTATTATGTTAGATCCACTATGGACTGGACTCACACTATTATGTTAGATCCACTATGGACTGGACTCTCACACTATTATGTTAGATCCACTATGGACTGGACTCTCACTATTATGTTAGATCCACTATGGACTGGACTCTCACACTATTATGTTAGATCCACTATGGACTGGACTCTCACACTATTAAGTTAGATCCACTATGGACTGGACTCTCACACTATTAAGTTAGATCCACTATGGACTGGACTCTCACTATTATGTTAGATCCACTATGGACTGGACTCTCACTATTATGTTAGATCCACTATGGACTGGACTCTCACTATTATATTAGATCCACTATGGACTGGACTCTCACTATTATGTTAGATCCACTATGGACTGGACTCCCACACTATTATGTTAGATCCACTATGGACTGGACTCTCACACTATTATGTTAGATCCACTATGGACTGGACTCTCACTATTATGTTAGATCCACTATGGACTGGACTCTCACACTATTATGTTAGATCCACTATGGACTGGACTCTCTCACTATTATGTTAGATCCACTATGGACTGGACTCTCACTATTATGTTAGATCCACTATGGACTGGACTCTCACTATTATGTTAGATCCACTATGGACTGGACTCTCACACTATTATGTTAGATCCACTATGGACTGGACTCTCACTATTATGTTAGATCCACTATGGACTGGACTCTCACACTATTATGTTAGATCCACTATGGACTGGACTCTCACACTATTAAGTTAGATCCACTATGGACTGGACTCTCACACTATTATGTTAGATCCACTATGGACTGGACTCTCACTATTATGTTAGATCCACTATGGACTGGACTCACACTATTATGTTAGATCCACTATGGACTGGACTCTCACACTATTATGCTAGATCCACTATGGACTGGACTCTCACTATTATGTTAGATCCACTATGGACTGGACTCACACTATTATGTTAGATCCACTATGGACTGGACTCTCACACTATTATGCTAGATCCACTATGGACTGGACTCTCACTATTATGTTAGATCCACTATGGACTGGACTCACACTATTATGTTAGATCCACTATGGACTGGACTCTCACACTATTATGTTAGATCCACTATGGACTGGACTCTCACTATTATGTTAGATCCACTATGGACTGGACTCTCACACTATTATGTTAGATCCACTATGGACTGGACTCTCACACTATTAAGTTAGATCCACTATGGACTGGACTCTCACACTATTATGTTAGATCCACTATGGACTGGACTCTCACTATTATGTTAGATCCACTATGGACTGGACTCACACTATTATGTTAGATCCACTATGGACTGGACTCTCACACTATTATGCTAGATCCACTATGGACTGGACTCTCACTATTATGTTAGATCCACTATGGACTGGACTCACACTATTATGTTAGATCCACTATGGACTGGACTCTCACACTATTATGCTAGATCCACTATGGACTGGACTCTCACTATTATGTTAGATCCACTATGGACTGGACTCACACTATTATGTTAGATCCACTATGGACTGTACTCTCACACTATTATGTTAGATCCACTATGGACTGGACTCTCACACTATTATGTTAGATCCACCATGGACTGGACTCTCACTATTATGTTAGATCCACTATGGACTGGACTCTCACACTATTATGTTAGATCCACCATGGACTGGACTCTCACTATTAAGTTAGATCCACTATGGACTGGACTCTCACACTATTATGTTAGATCCACTGTGGACTGGACTCTCACACTATTATGTTAGATCCACTATGGACTGGACTCTCTCACTATTATGTTAGATGCACTATGGACTGGACTCTCACTATTATGTTAGATCCACTATGGACTGGACTCTCACACTATTATGTTAGATCCACTATGGACTGGACTCTCACACTATTATGTTAGATCCACTATGGACTGGACTCTCTCACTATTGTGTTAGATCCACTATGGACTGGACTCTCACACTATTATGTTAGATCCACTATGGACTGGACTCTCACACTATTATGTTAGATCCACTATGGACTGGACTCTCACACTATTATGTTAGATCCACTATGGACTGGACTCTCACTATTATGTTAGATCCACTATGGACTGGACTCTCACACTATTATGTTAGATCCACTATGGACTGGACTCTCACACTATTATGTTAGATCCACTATGGACTGGACTTTCACACTATTATGTTAGATCCACTATGGACTGGACTTTCACAATATTATGTCAGACCCACTCGACATCCATTGCATCCGGTCTCCCCTAGAGGGGGGGGGTTACCCACATATGCGGTCCTCTCCAAGGTTTCTCATAGTCATTCACATCGACTTCCCACTGGGGTGAGTTTTCCTTGCCCGTATGTGGGATCTGTACCGAGGATGTCGTTGTGGCTTGTGCAGCCCTTTGAGACACTTGTGATTTAGGGCTATATGAATAAACATTGATTGATTGATTGATTGATTGGTTGTCTGCTATGATGGTCACAGTTTGACTCGGGAACAGACTATTTATGGTCATGTGTATTCTCATGGGACAAATGTGAGGTAATTTGAGTTTCTGCTTCTCCGTTAAGGTCCGTGCCATCAAATCGGGGAACCAGAAAGTTCTGAACAAGCTCATGGGACTGATTCAGAAGGAGACCAAAGGCCGAGCCGACCCGGTTCTAGTGCGGGAGATTCTACAGGAGAAGATTTTGTCATTCAAGGACACCTCGACAGACTAGCATCGCCACATTTCAATCTGTCTAGATCAACTACAGTAAGTAGGGATGGCTACCGAATTCGGTGCCTGTTTTTTGGCACCGGCCAAAATCGGTGCCAATGTTACAAGACCCGGGTTGCGTGTGGACCATCACTCCAGCAGCACTGAGAGCGGACTCAGCCCAATGACCTCTACTGGAGGTATGTTGCAACTTCCAATGCCATCATAGAAATTGACTCTCAAAAACGCCTCATCCCAAGTAAAGTAAGGCTTCACTTTTCCAAAAATGCGCTAGCTTGGTGCTAATAAAATTGGGCTTTGCTTTCGGCATGTTACATCAGTCATTCTCAAATAGCGGGGCGGGGGGCGTGTTGCGATGTTTCCTCCGGGAACATCCTTTTTTTCCCGGACCAGAATATAATGAAGCCTATGTAGAACTTTGCTTCACTGTAACCACGGGTGTTGTTTCCTTTTAATGTTCATAAACTTACATTGTTATGCAGAGTTATAATTGTACAGACAAATTATACTATTTACAGTCACGGTGGTGAGATATTTAACTTCTTCCTGGGGGATCAGCATTAGGGAGTTTACATGGCAATGTCAACCTACAGATTGGGTATGGAAAACTACAACTAAGATGCATGTTAGACTCAAACAGCTGTTGCGTAATAAGTACAATACTTACATTGATAACACTTTTTAGGGCGCATCTAAAGACTACATTTAGCAAAGACTGAACAGTCGAGCCAACACGCCATAAACCTTATGGATGTCGTTGTGGCTTGTGCAGCCCTTTGAGACTTTTGTGATTTAGGGCTATATAAATAAACATTGATTGATTGATTGATTGATTGATTGATTGATAAACCAGGGGTGTCCAAAGTGCGGCCCGGAGCTAATTGTTTAGCGGCCCGCCACACATTCTGGAGATGCCATTGCAAAAATCAAAAAAACATTAAAAAAGTGGAATGAGGTGAAATCTAACTAGAAAACGTTGCAATGTTGACACAAAGCTGCCATGCAGGCTGTTTTTTTTTATTTTGTCTCTTTATTTTCCTTTTTTGCCATTGCTCAAAAAAACAAAAAAAAGACAAAATCAATAATAATGAATTATTGACATCTTCAAGGCTCCAATGACTTCAAATATTTCACATTAAAATGTTTTATGTGGAAAAATACTGCATATATTGTGTGGTTGCCATACAAAAACCTCCAAGTTTTCTTTGACAAAAGAGCATAAAACAAACAAAATAATAGTTCAAACGTAAAAACGACAGATATATCTGAAGTTGATCTCGTAACTTAAGTGTTGAAAGTAAAACAAATAATAATAAAAATGTATCACTTCATGAGTGGGGTACCTTTTGGATCCCAAAGATGTTTAGTGGGATTTTATTTATCTTTTCACTGTGATTAATCAAAAATAATAATGAAAATAAAATCAATGGTGTCATGCATTATTAATCTTTTCAGGGCTCCAATTACTTCACATCAAACATTGCTTTCTGAATGTGGGCGGTGGGGGAAATACTGCATATTTCACTTTTACTATAAAAAACAAAGTTGTCTTTGACAGAAAAGGCATATATAATAATAGGCAATAATAATTTGACTTGTTTTTAACATTTTAATGACTGAGACCCTTTACGGCAGACCTGGGCATTCTGCGGCCCGCGGGCCACATCCGGCCCTTTGTGCGTCCCTGTCCGGCCCGCGTGAGGCCAATCATAAATTACAAAATACATTTTTAAAAGTATCTATGTCGAGTGTGCAATACAACGGTGCTGCTTTTGTTTTGAAAAGCGTTATTTGTATTACTTCCGTGTGGACGTATGCGTGTGCGTGATTGTGAGTGAATGTGAACAGCTGCAATCACAAATTACAAAATAAAGTTGAAAAAACATCTATGTCGTGCGCACAATACAACTGTGCTGCTTTTATTTTGAAAAGTATTATTTATGGGCGTGTGTCCGTGTGTAACCTGCGAGTGAAGGTGCACATGCAGCGACAAGTGATGCACGGTTTACACCCGAGACGCTAAAAAGAGAAAAGTTGATGAGGAATGGCGTGTTTTCAACAAGACATGGACTGCCAAGCAACGTTCCCTCTAAGGTGCGCGCCTGCGCAATTGCGCACTGCTCAAGCGTCCTCTGCGCACAGCAAATATATGCCGCGCACCAAGTCAAATCCCATCTGAATTCTAAACAAAATAAACATATTTATTCTATGTAATTATGCAATGCAACTTTGAGTGACAGTGACAACAAGCGGCCCTAACGGTGTTCGTCAACACATTCAATTGAACACCGTTCAATTATTGTAATGTCTATCGAGATGCTTCGAGGACAGGAATTATATCGATCACTTTATTGAGCAAAACTGTTTATATTCGGACATAACCACACCAAAAACATGAGTAAAACACTTCTATCTGGAAAAACTAGTCATTTTCTGCCGTACAAACCAGGCCAAAACCAACTTGTCATCTGTCACCAACACGCATAGCACTAAACCACTGGTGCGTTTATGGCCACACAAAAAGTCGGACAACTCAAACACCACACAAAGTTACACTATGACTCCTCAGTCATACGTGTGCTTATTTTACTGTCATTTATTATTAATGTTAATTTATTTATATTAGTCATGGAATGCTGTTACACACACTATGTTGAAGTATTACTATTATTATTAATTATTATTATTATTATTATTTATCTTACGGTATATATCAAAAATAATATTGAGCAAAATTTAATTGAAATATTGTCGATGTGGCCCTCCAGCAGTGCTCGGGTTGCTCATGCGGCCCCCGGGAAAAATTAATTGCTCACCCCTGCTTTACGGGCCCCAGGAGCCCTAATTGTTAAAAAAAAAGAATCTATATATTTTGTTACGGTTTGAAAATTAAAAATATCAAAATGGCCCCCGCATGCTTTAATTTTTCAGTGTGCGGCCCTCAGTGGAAAAAGTTTGGACACCCCTTCCATAAACTAAACACTACTGCCATCTTGGACACGCAACTTTGTGTCATACCTGCAAATGAGACTCAGAAATGTGACGATGAAGCAAGACAGCGGCTATCATAATTAGTTATTTTGTAAGAAAAAGTGCAGAAAATTGGTACCCGGGACCTCTGTATCGTATCGGTTCAAATGTGAACAATATCCATTCTTGGTAACTGTAAATAATGCACATTTTGTTCACGTACGATCATTTCATGTTGTCTTATTTATGCCAAGTATTAAAGAGTTTCTGGCTGTAAAAGTTGCAGCGTCATGAGTGAACTCGCTTTGTTTTGATTGATTGATTGAAACTTTTATTAGTCGATTGCACAGTGAAGTACATATTCCGTACAATTGACCACTAAATGGTAACACCCCAATAAGTTTTTCAACTTGTTTAAGTCGGAGTCCACGTTAATCAATTCATGGTACAAATATCGTAATTTCCGGACTATAAGCCGCTACTTTTTCCCCTCGTTCTGGCCCCTGCGGCTTATACAAGGGTGCGGCTTATTTACGGCCTTTTCTTCTCCGACACCGACGAAGAGGATTTCGGTGGTTTTAGTACGCAGGAGGAAGACGATGACACAATGATTAAAGACTGACTTTTCATTTACCGGTAGGCTGGTTATTTTGATAACGTACAGGCGAGCACTTTGTATTACTTTGCACCGTTGTATTATTTGTACTCTGCACGAATGCTGTTCGCCATGTCAAAGATGTGAAAGTTTGATTGAATGATTGAAAGATTTATTGTTAATAAATGGGACGCTTTGCGTTCCCAAACAGTCATCTCTGTCCCGACAATCCCCTCCGTGGTAGCAGGAACCCCTATATACTACGCTAATTACACATCAAAACCCTGCGGCTTATAGTCTGGTGCGGCTTATATATGGAGCAATCTGTATTTTCCCCTAAATTTAGCTGGTGCGGCTTATAGTCAGGTGCGGCTTATAGTCCGGAAATTACGGTATATATCAGCATAATACAGTCATCATACAAGTTAATCATCAGAGTACAATCCGGGGGTGGGACGTGGAAGGGATGGGGGGGTGGGGTAGGTTGCTATTAGCGTATTTCAGTCATCATACAAGTTTATCATCTGATAAATGGACATTGTAACAGTGTAAGTCTGACTTGGTAGGACATGTACAGCGAGCAGTGAACATAGTGAGCTCAGAAAGCATTAGAACATTTAATTATTTACAATCCAGAAAAGGGTGGAGTGTCGTCTCCGGGTTGGAGAGGAGATCTTGCCCCAAGTGGAGGAGTTCAAGTACCTGGGAGTCTTGTTCACGAGTGAGGGAAGAGTGGATGGTGAGATCGACAGGCGGATCGGTGCGGCGTCTTCAGTAATGCGGACGCTGTGTCGATCCGTTGTGGTGAAAAAGGAGCTGAGCCGGAAGGCAACGCTCTCAATTTACCGCTCGATCTACGTTCCCATCCTCACCTATGGTCACGAGCTTTGGGTTGTGACCGAAAGGACAAGATCACGAGTATAAGAGGCCGAAATGAGTTTCCTCTGCCGGGTTATTTTATAGACTAGGCTCAGTGCAAGTTGTTTTACTCCATCCTCCACCCTGAGCCAGCCCACTTTGGAGAAGTGGGTAGGAGTGAGGTGTGATCTGGGGTGGAGGTCTAGAAGTAACCTGATTAGCTTGTTCTGGGAAGTGGTGTCCTCACAGGAAACTTGAGTCTCACCCTAACAATCTTCTTCCTCTTTTATTATAAGACCTTTGTTAGATTGGAATCTGGGTTTGACGTGGTTAGTGGAGCTCCCCCTGGTGTTGTGGTTATGGCGGTCATTTACGTTCTGGAAGTAGTTTGACATGTACTTCGGTATCAGGGAGGTGGAGCGGATTTTATAGACTAGGCTCAGTGCAAGTTGTTTTACTCTGTCCTCCACCCTGAGCCAGAAGTGGGTAGGAGTGAGGTGTGATCTGGGGTGGAGGTCTAGAAGTAACCTGACTAGCTTGTTCTGGGATGTTTGAAGTCTTGATTTGAGGGTTTTGGAGGTGCATGCGTAATCGAAAAAGGGTTGAATGAGAGTTCCCGCTAGAGCAGTGGTTCTTAACCTTGTTGGAGGTACCGAACCCCATTAGTTTCATATGCGCATTCACCGAACCCTTCTTTAGTGAAAAATAAAATGTTGGGTTTTTTTCAAATTCAAGACAAAGTTATATGTTTTTGGTAATATGGGGAACATATTCTAAGTAACAAAGACTTAATTTACAGTTTTTTGGACACTAGGGGAACATATTCTAAGTAACAAAGACTTAATTTAGAGTTATTTGGTTAGGGTTAGAGTGTTCGGGCCAGGGTTAGAGGGTTAGGGTTATACTAAGGCCATGCCGAATAATGCATTAATAAGTACTTAATAATGACTAGTTAAGAGCCAATATGTTACTAATTTGCATGTTAATAAGCAACTAATTAATGGTGAATATGTTCCCCATATTAAAGTGTTACCATGTTTTTTTACTGGTGCACAAAATGAACCGTGCATGAACATCACCTTGTTCAAACAACAAAACCAACACCTGCAAATCAGTCGGACTTCTGCTGTTGCCGTATCCGTAATACGCCGATAGGGAGAAGTTTTTATTTACACAAAGAGTTGGGTGTGTTTTGACCTCCGCCGAACCCCTGAGCCCGACTCACCGAACCCCTAGGGTTCCATCGAACCCAGGTTAAGAACCACTGCGCTAGAGTCTTCATGGTGCTTTTGTTGACCAGAGAGGAGATTCTGTAGAGAAATCTTGTTCGTTGGTTGACCTTTTTGATTGCCATTTTATCACAGGAAAGGTTAGCCTCTAGAATGGAACCTAGGTAGGTGACCTCATCTTTCCTGGTGATAACAATG
Source organism: Entelurus aequoreus (assembly GCF_033978785.1). Taxonomy (NCBI): domain Eukaryota; kingdom Metazoa; phylum Chordata; class Actinopteri; order Syngnathiformes; family Syngnathidae; genus Entelurus; species Entelurus aequoreus. The sequence goes on along the minus strand of NC_084752.1, from coordinate 43,996,475 downwards.
TCACCCACTTTACTAGTGAAGTCACTGACTTTCTTAAGGTTGATCATTCTGTAAATTATATGCATATGTTATAATGTAAATTCTTATGTTTGGAAAACCACGCAATTTTTGTCTGATATTCTTAAAAATATATATATTTGATTGTTAAGGTGTAGCCAATGCTGAGTGCGCCAGCAGAAACCTTAAAGCAGATAAACAAGCAGGCAGCTCCCTCTAGTGGATAAACAACATGACCTGTTTCTAAATATTTATTAATGTTAGCTTTTTGACTTCCACCAAATATGAATGTGATTCCAAATCGACATGTCTCTACCACTGTAATAACACATAGTTATTTTAGAGGTCTGTCAGTATTTAGGCAATACATTATTTTTATTGTGATGATTTATTTTTAATCTACACCATCACATTGTAAACCGTCCAAATACACGGCTGTCTCCCAGCTAATTGTTATTGCATAGCCAACGTCACAGTGAAGCCTGTAAGATCCCACCACAACATCCGGGGCCTTACTAGCATTAGCTTATAGTGGTGATCGACATATCTTTTTTTTTTTTTTTTTTTTTAAAGCAGGGTAACGATGGAAGTGGGAGAAGGAGAAGAAGCAGATGATATACATTGAATTAAATAAATTAATCATTAAAAACATGACCAACCTGTAGCTAACTAGCACTGCTAATCTGCACCATTCTGAAGCAAAATTAGTCGATAACGCCAGCAAAATACATTTAAAAAATAAAAACATCTAAATGACATTTATCCAGGAGAAAATGGAGAAGCTGCTGATGGTGTGTTTGACAGACGTCTGTATTTCATACAACTTCTATAGATGTTAGTACATACCATTGCAGTGATTCACTAGTGGTATGGCAAAATAAATGCTTAAATAGGTCAGTAATGTTTTATTTTACCTATATTCAAACTGTGTAATGTTACAGTGGCCACAAATATTTAATATACTTGCTAAATAAAACCTCTGCCTTGTTTTTAATGAATACTTCGACCCACTACGCTACTTTATTTTAATGTTGGTCATTATGGTGGTACTTGGAGAGCAACGGTTTTTTCTGTGGTGGTACTTAGTGAAAAAGTTTGAGAACCAGTTTTTTTTATGTTGTTTTGTTTTCAATATTATGTAAAATTGTGTTTTATTTTCAAAAGGCCGGAAAAAGTTGCTGTTTTTGTGTGTGTGTGTGTGTGTGTGTGTGTGTGTGTGTGTGTGTGTGTGTGTGTGTGTGTGTGTGTGTGTGTGTGTGTGTCCAAAAAGCACAAAAAGAAAAATATACAGAATAATTTATTATCACACCAAATATACGCTATGATTGTTTTTCCTTAAATGTTATTAGCTATAAGTTTAACATTCGTCAGCAGACGTTTTCCTTTGGTAAACGCTGAATTTAAGCATTTAAAAAAAAAAATTTGAACATCCAAATATTTCAAAATGTACCCATGACTGAATCAAATCATACCAATGCAGCTCTTTCAAAAGAGGCAATCATATAACATTTAAACTGTAAATATAAACCAATGGCATTTCGGACCTGTAAAAATAGATTTTCTTTTTGCAAAATAGACCTTTTAACCACTCTAACATGTTACAGAAAACAATGTGAGATGATGTGAAACATTTCTAAACAACAACAAAAAAGAGGAAGTCCTGAAAACAGCTTGAAGCCTCTTTCTAAAAACGTGCAAAGCATAATCACGCCCCAATCACCCTTAATTTGTCTAGTAAACTCTTGCCATAAATACATTCTTACACTAATTAAATAGGCTGCATGGGAACATGTGGAGGAAACATCATTTCACCCAAAAAAGGTTTTAAATCTAAGGAACCGACTGGAAAAAATAAACGTTGAACACAAACTGACACCGTTTTGTGAACTTCAAGGGGAACTTAATTTTTTTTTAGGAATTTTCACCTATTCACATTTTTTTAAGAGACAAGAAGACAAAATGTTTTTTTTTGCATTTTAAGTTCTAACATCTAAAAATCGGCTCGTTCTTGGTGGCCAGCATTGCAGCTAATGGGAGCGATCAATTCTAACTCTAAATAAATCGTCAACAATACTTTGTTATATTTCGTATAATAACCAAGCTGTAGTGACATTGTTATCGTAAGAGCGAACACTGAGGAACTCTTTCTAGCTTGGTATGTTTTTAGCCGTTAAAGTTAGTTACGAAAAGAGATAAGCTTGCTACTACTCCAGCACCCGAATCGCGTTTGAATTTGTAATACCGTATTTCCTTGATTAGCCGCAGGGGCGCTAATTCATTTAAAACCTCCTGTCACTCCTGCGCTTACCAGAAGCCTGCGGGATGGCCAAGCATGCGCTAATTATTTTAAAACCTCTTCTCACTCCGGCGCTTACCTTATCATGAAAAGCACATTTAATAATAAAAACGTTATTATTGTCTTACCTTTAGGTATAAATGAGTCCATGCCAGCTCCTTTTAAAGAAAAGCATCGATATATAAGTCTTCCTTATCTTTCTTCAGTTTTAAAAGTCTCTCTCTCTCGATGGAGATCTTCCTTTTAAGTATTACCTCCTGCTTCGATTGAAAGTCCAGTTTAGAAAACTGTTTTATTTTAGATATGTAATCCTCCATGGTAAAAGTCCAAGCAAACAATGGCTATGCACTCTTGCTGCCGGTTGTCTTCTTCTGCAGTACCAGCAGTCGCAAGAAGGATCACTAGCGCCCTCTACCACCAGGAGGCGGGAGTCATTTCATGACTCATATTTGACCCGGCGGAAGTGCCAAGCATGCGCTAATTATTTTGCGAAACGAGTTTGACCCGGCTGTAATTCGAGGCATGCGAATACCATATTCCCGGCGCCAATTCAAGGAAATACGGTAAATCCCTGACGTAAAAACATGAACAATCATATTACACTATCTGAAAAGTTTGGTCCACCTCGCCGGGGACGTTTCAGGTTGATTTTGGGTAAGCACTCCATTATTTCGGCAAAGCTTAGCTCAAAGTTCTAGATTTGCAGTGTGACCATGTCGCACCGACCTCACTCTCTGGGCTTCCGTCTGCGCCAAAGTTTCACCCTTCCTTTGCGCTGGCTTCTATAAGCAGCAGTTCATCCTCAGTATATTCAGCTTCAAAAAATATGGTTGTGAATCCTCATTTGTCCAAAAATAGTCGTCTTCGATGTTTATTACTAAGTCTGCCATGATTAGAACACACTTGCATTTGTATCCGGAAGTAGGAACACATGTTTGTTGCCGGAAGTCGGAAGTGCGCCGCTATGGAAACGTAAATAAATGTGCCGGGGAAGGAAGTCCTGATATTGACTAAAATTACCAAATATGGCAAACATTGTACATATTACATATTGTTATGAAGGTGTCTGTTACTACATTATATATATACTTGCAGTGTGTATATTGTACATATTACATATTGTTATGAAGGTGTCTGTTACTTAGGGGTGTGACGGTACTCAAAAATTTCGGTTCGGTACGTACCTCGGTTTAGAGGTCACGGTTCGGTTCATTTTCGGTACAGTAAGAAAACAACCAAATATAAATGTTTTGGTTATTTATTTACCAAATGTGTAAACAATGGCTTTATCCTTTTAACATTTGGAACACTATAATAATTCTGCCCACGTTAATCAACATTAAACTGCCTCAAGTTGTTGCTCAGATTAAATACAATGACAAAACTTTTCTTGTACATATAAAAAGTGCAACATTAAACAGTTTCAAGTCAACTCATCATGCTTAATTTATTACAGCATTTGGGAAGCCTGTAGTCGATTTATTATGTAAATGTTATATTGTTATCAACATGTGATAGCAGGGACCCTGCCATTCAAAACTAGGCTGCTGCATTACTAATGATTCATGTAACTACAGCTGAAAAAATAGTACAATAGCAATAGGAGAGACTATTCATCCCTGAACACCATGGAGTTCATGTAGGCTTAATGATGCACTTACATTATTATATCAACTATCAGAGACAGAAACTCTTCATTTAACATAATGTCCTTTTTTGCTGCTTCAACACAGCTCAATCAACACAGAAAAAGGTCAAGTGAAATAACAGACAGACAGGGCTTTGCTGTCCGTAACGCACACACCGCAAAATGAGCTAACGTTACGCTAAGAGCTAATTAGCCTTCACCTCAAGCCAGGACTGCGAGCGAGCTGAGCTGCCTCTTATATTTCTAGAAGGTCAACGGGCTCATAGTGATGTTACTAGTAGTTGACTGGGAAGTGTTTATCATCATTTGGGGAGAGTCCGCAGCCTGATGATTACCTGCTAAACGCTAAGCACTGACTACATGCGCTCTGAATGTGCACTGCTGATTGGCTGTTACCGCTCTGTTTGTAACCAATCAGATGGTTGTGTGGGCGGGACAATACTGGGTGCTGTGTAGAGGACTGACAGAGACAGAAGGAAGCGGAGGCGGCTACTTAATATGTTTGTGTGGAAACTCGTTTGGTACACCACCGGACCGAACCCCCCGTATCGAAATGGTTCAATACAAATACACGTACCGTTACACCCCTACTGTTACTACATTATTTATTTATATATATATACTTGCAGTGTGTATATTGTACATATTGTTATGAAGGTGTGTTTTACTAAATTGTACATATATATATATATATATATATATATATATATATATATATATATATATATATATATATATATATATATATATATATATATATATATATATATATATATATATATACTTGCAGTGTGTAAGAGGCTTTGAAGGCTACAACAATGACTCACATTAGCCGCATGTTGAAAGCGTTTTTTATCATTTTTAAAATCCGCCCCCCAAAAAAGGCATGTGTTCTTGTCTCTCATAATGATTGTGAACAGATAGGCAAAATTCCCCCCCCCAAAAAAGTGCAGTTCCCCTTTAAGCAGCTGCTAATGCTAATGCTAATGCGCTCCAGGAGCCCCTGCTGAGAAAGGCTGTAAATAAACCAGACTGGTGTCTTTGGTTGTGGACATGTTCCAAATGCACATACAGGTGATTGCCTTAGCTTTTGTAAAAATCTAATAAAACAACTCCAAATACAGTCCGAACCGGACGTACAAAATGTCTTTTACCAGTAGTGCCGGATAAAAAGTCCTAAAGGGTTGGACTGAATTACTCTTCCATAGGAATGTAAGACAAGATGGAGTGCTCTTGTGCAAGGGCTGCCAGTTCCTTCAGGAACTCGGTGAAGAGGACGGTGGCAAAAACGTCGGTCCGCTCCGGGGAGATGGACTTGGGCTTTGCTGGTGGAGAGCTCGTTAGGATCCTGGCGCCTCTCGCTACGCTCGTGTCTGCGGGGGACAAGAACGTTAGCTTGCAATGACCAAAACAATACAACATTTGGAAGAGCTGCATGAAAAATCTTGAAGAAGATAATAATGTTAGTTTGTCCATTATACTTGTATCCTAATATAACTTTTTCCTTATTGTGACGGGTTAAATCATTGCACTTGATATAAGCTTGCAGTATTTAGCAACACATGGCTCTAAACAGCTAATTGACTGTATTTATCAGAGGTGTAACGGTACGTGTATTTGTATTGAACCATTTCGGTACGGGGGTTCCGGTTCGGTTCGGAGGTGTACCGAAGGAGTTTCCACACGGACATATTAAGTAGCGTAACGCACGTTGTGTAAACAATGCACACCGAGGCACAACACACGGCATGCTAGCAGCTAACGGGCTAGGATAGACTGACCATACGTCCTCTTTTCATGTCCTCTTTTGCGGAGCTGTCAGGGCGGAGTTTCTTAAATGCCTCAAATGTCCGGCATTTTGAGTTAGGGTTGCGTGTATTTTCAATGTACGTTCAGGGTTAAGAAGGGGTTAAAAACAAAACAAATTGTGTGAGGGAGGGGCAGAGAGAGAGAGAGAGAGTTATGATAAACGCGCATGCGTCGCCAGGCTCTGCTTTTTATCCATAGATTTATCACATTTAATTTTTTATTATCTATAGCAGGGGTGTCAAAAGTGTGCCCCGGAGGCCATTTGCGGCCCACAGCTAATGTTTTAAAGGCCCACGGCACATTCTAAAAATACTATTCAAATAAACAAAAACATACACTACCGTTCAAAAGTTTGGGGTCACATTGAAATGTCCTTATTTTTGAAGGAAAAGCACTGTACTTTTCAATGAAGATAACTTTAAACTAGTCTTAACTTGAAAGAAATACACTCTATACATTGCTAATGTGGTAAATGACTATTCTAGCTGCAAATGTCTGCTTTTTGGTGCAATATCTACATAGGTGTATAGAGGCCCATTTCCAGCAACTATCACTCCAGTGTTCTAATGGTACAATGTGTTTGCTCATTGGTTCAGAAGGCTAATTGATGATTAGAAAACCCTTGTGCAATCATGTTCACACATCTGAAAACAGTTTAGCTCGTTACAGAAGCTACAAAACTGACCTTCCTTTGAGCAGATTGAGTTTCTGGAGCATCACATTTGTGGGGTCAATTAAACGCTCCAAATGGCCAGAAAAAGAGAACTTTCATCTGAAACTCGACAGTCTATTCTTGTTCTTAGAAATGAAAGCTATTCCACAAAATTGTTTGGGTGACCCCAAACTTTTGAACGGTAGTGTAACAAAAGTGAAATAAAAAAGCTTAAAGGTTAAATGTAATTTAGAAAAAGTTGCAATGTTGACTAATAAAACAAAGCTGTTTTTTTTTTTTCTTTCAAACTGTCATTGCTCAAAACATAATATTGAATCAAAATCAATGTTATTATGAATTATTGACCTATCCAAGGTTCCCATTACTTCACATCAAATAGTCCACTAAGAAAAATATTTTTGGTGGAAGATTTTGCAAATTTGTACCGAAAATGAACCGACCCGTGACCTCTAAACCGAGGTACGTACCGAACCGAAATTTTTGTGTACCGTTACACCCCTAATATTTATTAAATCAGAGTTACCTTTTATAAAACCAATTGGCCATCTTTTGAAAGCCTCTGACGTCTGAAATGAATTTATTTCAAAATGAATAACATCTAAAAGATTTTTCATTTGTAAGGTTGAATTATTTTTCATGCAACAGTATGTTGTCACTAGGGCTGCAACTAACGATTAATTTTATAATCGATTAATCTGTCGATTATTACTTCGATTAATAATCGGATAAAAGAGACAAACTACATTTCTATCCTATCCAGTATTTTGTTGGGAAAAAAAACAGCATACTGGCACCATACTTATTTTGATTATTGTTTCTCAGCTGTTTATAAATAAAGGTTTATTTAAAAAAAAAAAAAAAAAAAAAACTCTGCGCATGCGCGTAGCATAGATCCAACGAATCGATGACTAAATTAATCGGCAACTATTTTAATAATCGATTTTAATCGATTTAATCGATTAGTTGTTGCAGCCCTAGTTGTCACCTTTTATCAAGATTCATGTTTCATTTGGTTTTGTTTTTTTCAGTCTTTAATGGAAAAAAAAGTTGAGTTTATGAAAATGTGTGAAAAGGTACAGTACAGGCCAAAAGTTTGGCTCTGATTACTGCTTTGCACACTCTTGGCATTCTCTGGGTGAGCTTCAAGCACACCTGTGAAGTGAATACCATTTCAGTTGACTACCTCTTGAAGCTCATGGAGACAATGCCAAGAGTGTGCAAAGCAGTAATCAGAGCAAAGGGTGGCTATTTTGAAGAAACTAGAAATTAAAACTTGTTTTCGGTTATTTCACCTTTTTTTGTTAAGTACATAACTCCACATGTGTTCATTCATAGTTTTGATGTGACAATCTACAATGTAAATACCGTATTTTTCGGAGTATAAGTCGCTCCGGAGTATAAGTCGCACCGGCCGAAAATGCATAATAAAGAAGGAAAAAACATATATAAGTCACACTGGAGTATAAGTCGCATTTTTTGGGGAAATGTATTTGATAAAAGCCAACAGCAAGAATAGACATTTGAAAGGCAATTTAAAATAAAGAATAGTGAACAACAGGCTGAATAAGTGTACGTTATATGAGGCATAAATAACCAACTGGTATGTTAACGTAACATATTATGGTAAGAGTCATTCAAATAACTATAACATATAGAACATGCTATACGTTTACCAAACAATCTGTCACTCCTAATCGCTAAATCCCATGAAATCTTATACGTCTAGTCTCTTACGTGAATGAGATCAATAATATTATTTCATATTTTACGCTAATGTGTTAATTTCTCACATAAGTCGCTCCTGAGTATAAGTCGCACCCCCGGCCAAACTATGAAAAAATACTGCGACTTATAGTCCGAAAAACACGGTACCATTTTCCTTATTGTGACGGGTTAAATCATTGCACTTGATACAAGCTTGCAGTATTTAGCAACACATGGCTCTAAACACCTAATCTACTGTATTTATTAAATCACTGAGTTACCTTTTTTTTTTTTTAAACCAATTGGCCAGCTTTTGAAAGCCTCTGACGTTTGAAATGAATTTAGTTCAAAATGAATAACATCGAAAAGATTTTTAATTTGTAAGGTTGAATTATTTTTCATGCAACAGTATGTTGTCACCTTTTAGACACATTAGAGCAGTGGTTCTTAACCTGGGTTTGATCGAACCCTAGGGGTTCGGTTAGTCGGCCTCAGGGGTTCGGCGGAGGTCGAGACACACCCGACTCATCGTGTAAATATAAACTTCTCTCTATCGGCTTATTACGGATACGACAACAGCAGACTGATTTGCAGGTGTGTCATTTGTTGTGAGTTTATGCACTGTGTTGGTTTTGTTGTTTGAACAAGGTGATGTTCATGCACGGTTCATTTTATTATGCACCAGTAAAAAAACATGCTAACACTTTAGTATGGGGAACATATTCACCATTAATTAGTTGCTTATTAACATGCAAATTAGTAACATATTGGCTCTTAACTAGTCATTATTAAGTACTTATTAATGCCTTATTCGGCATGGCCTTATTATAACCCTAACCAAATAACTCTAAATTTAGTCTTTGTTACTTAGAGCAGTGGTTCTCAAATGGGGGTACGCGTACCCCTGGGGGTACTTGAAGGTATGCCAAGGGGTACGTGAGTTTTTTTTTAAAATGTCTGTCAAAAAGAACTGTGAAAAGAAATGCAACAATGCAATATTCAGTGTTGACAGCTATTTTTTTTGTGGACATGTTCCATAAATATTGATGTTAAAGATTTCTTTTTTTGTGAAGAAATGTTTCGAATGAAGTTGATGAATCCAGATGGATCTCTATTACAATCCCCAAAGAGGGCACTTTAAGTTGATGATTACTTCTATGTGTAGAAATCTTTGTTTATAATTGAATCACTTGTTTATTTTTTAACAAGTTTAAGAAAGACCACAACAAATGAGCAATATTTTGCACTGTTATACAATTTAATAAATCAAAAACTGATGACATAGTGCTGTATTTTATCTCTTTTTTTCAACCAAAAATGCTTTGCTCTGATTAGGGGGTACTTCAATTAAAAAAATGTTCACAGGGGGTACATCACTGAAAAGGTTGAGAACCACTGGATTAGAATATGTTCCCCTAGTGTCCAAATAACTCTAAATTAAGTCTTTGTTACTTAGAATATGTTCCCCTAGTGTCCAAATAACTTTAAATTAAGTCTTTGTTACTTAGAATATGTTCCCCTAGTGTCCAAATAACTCTAAATTTAGTCTTTGTTACTTAGAATATGTTCCCCTAGTGTCCAAATAACTCTAAATTAAGTCTTTGTTACTTAGAATATGTTCCCCTAGTGTCCAAATAACTTTAAATTAAGTCTTTGTTACTTAGAATATGTTCCCCTAGTGTCCAAATAACTCTAAATTTAGTCTTTGTTACTTAGAATATGTTCCCCTAGTGTCCAAATAACTCTAAATTTAGTCTTTGTTACTTAGAATATGTTCCCCTAGTGTCCAAATAACTTTAAATTAAGTCTTTGTTACTTAGAATATGTTCCCCTAGTGTCCAAATAACTCTAAATTTAGTCTTTGTTACTTAGAATATGTTCCCCTAGTGTCCAAATAACTCTAAATTAAGTCTTTGTTACTTAGAATATGTTCCCCTAGTGTCCAAATAACTTTAAATTAAGTCTTTGTTACTTAGAATATGTTCCCCTAGTGTCCAAATAACTCTAAATTTAGTCTTGGTTACTTAGAATATGTTCCCCTAGTGTCCAAATAACTCTAAATTAAGTCTTTGTTACTTAGAATATGTTCCCCTAGTGTCCACATAACTCTAAATGTAGTCTTTGTTACTTAGAATATGTTCCCCTAGTGTCCAAATAACTCTAAATTTAGTCTTTGTTACTTAGAATATGTTCCCCTAGTGTCCAAATAACTCTAAATTTAGTCTTTGTTACTTAGAATATGTTCCCCTAGTGTCCAAATAACTCTAAATTTAGTCTTTGTTACTTAGAATATGTTCCCCTAGTGTCCAAATAACTCTAAATGTAATAATAATAATAATAATGGATTAGATTTATATAGCGCTTTTCTAGACACTCAAAGCGCTTCACAGAGAAGTGAGAACCCATCATTCATTTTTACAACTCATTCATTCATCATTCATTCTCCGGTGTGAGCGGCACCGGGGGCAAGGGTGAAGTGTCCTGCCCAAGGACACAACGGCAGCGATTTTTGGATGGTAAGAGGCGGGGAGCGAACCTGCAACCCTCAGGTTTCTGGCAAGGCCGCTCTACCCACTACGCCATACCGCCCCCAAATGTAGTCTTTGTTACTTAGAATATGTTCCCCTAGTGTCCAAATAACTCTAAATTTAGTCTTTGTTACTTAGAATATGTTCCCCTAGTGTCTAAATAACTCTAAATTTAGTCTCGGTTACTTAGAATATGTTCCCCTAGTGTCCAAATAACTCTAAATTTAGTCTCGGTTACTTAGAATATGTTCCCCTAGTGTCCAAATAACTCTAAATTTAGTCTTTGTTACCTAGAATATGTTCCCCTAGTGTCCAAATAACTCTAAATTTAGTCTTTGTTACTTAGAATATGTTCCCCTAGTGTCCAAATAACTCTAAATTTAGTCTTTGTTACTTAGAATATGTTCCCCTAGTGTCCAAATAACTCTAAATTTAGTCTTGGTTACTTAGAATATGTTCCCCTAGTGTCCAAAAAACTCTAAATTAAGTCTTTGTTACTTAGAATATGTTCCCCTAGTGTCCAAATAACTCTAAATTTAGTCTTTGTTACTTAGAATATGTTCCCCTAGTGTCCAAATAACTCTAAATTTAGTCTTGGTTACTTAGAATATGTTCCCCTAGTGTCCAAATAACTCTAAATTTAGTCTTTGTTACTTAGAATATGTTCCCCTAGTGTCCAAATAAATCTAAATTTAGTCTTTGTTACTTAGAATATGTTCCCCTAGTGTCCAAATAACTCTAAATTTAGTCTTGGTTACTTAGAATATGTTCCCCTAGTGTCCAAAAAACTCTAAATTAAGTCTTTGTTACTTAGAATATGTTCCCCTAGTGTCCAAATAACTCTAAATTTAGTCTTTGTTACTTAGAATATGTTCCTCTAGTGTCCAAATAACTCTAAATTTAGTCTTGGTTACTTATAATATGTTCCCCTGGTGTCCAAATAACTCTAAATTTAGTCTTGGTTACTTAGAATATGTTCCCCTAGTGTCCAAATAACTCTAAATTTAGTCTTGGTTACTTAGAATATGTTCCCCTAGTGTCCAAATAACTCTAAATTTAGTCTTTGTTACTTAGAATATGTTCCCCTAGTGTCCAAATAACTCTAAATTAAGTCTTTGTTACTTAGAATATGTTCCCCTAGTGTCCAAATAACTCTAAATTTAGTCTTTGTTACTTAGAATATGTTCCCCTAGTGTCCAAATAAATCTAAATTTAGTCTTTGTTACTTAGAATATGTTCCCCTAGTGTCCAAATAACTCTAAATTTAGTCTTGGTTACTTAGAATATGTTCCCCTAGTGTCCAAAAAACTCTAAATTAAGTCTTTGTTACTTAGAATTTGTTCCCCTAGTGTCCAAATAACTCTAAATTTAGTCTTTGTTACTTAGAATATGTTCCTCTAGTGTCCAAATAACTCTAAATTTAGTCTTGGTTACTTAGAATATGTTCCCCTGGTGTCCAAATAACTCTAAATTTAGTCTTGGTTACTTAGAATATGTTCCCCTAGTGTCCAAATAACTCTAAATTTAGTCTTGGTTACTTAGAATATGTTCCCCTAGTGTCCAAATAACTCTAAATTTAGTCTTTGTTACTTAGAATATGTTCCCCTAGTGTCCAAATAACTCTAAATTTAGTCTTTGTTACTTAGAATATGTTCCCCTAGTGTCCAAATAACTCTAAATTTAGTCTTGGTTACTTAGAATATGTTCCCCTAGTGTCCAAATAACTCTAAATTTAGTCTTGGTTACTTAGAATATGTTCCTCTAGTGTCCAAATAACTCTAAATTTAGTCTTGGTTACTTAGAATATGTTCCCCTAGTGTCCAAATAACTCTAAATTTAGTCTTGGTTACTTAGAATATGTTCCCCTAGTGTCCAAATAACTCTAAATGTAGTCTTGGTTACTTAGAATATGTTCCCCTAGTGTCCAAATAACTCTAAATTTAGTCTTGGTTACTTAGAATATGTTCCCCTAGTGTCCAAATAACTCTAAATGTAGTCTTGGTTACTTAGAATATGTTACCCTAGTGTCCAAATAACTCTAAATTTAGTATTTGTTACTTAGAATATGTTCCCCTAGTGTCCAAATAACTCTAAATTTAGTCTTTGTTACTTAGAATATGTTCCCCTAGTGTCCAAATAACTCTAAATTTAGTCTTTGTTACTTAGAATATGTTCCCCTAGTGTCCAAAAAACTCTAAATTAAGTCTTTGTTACTTAGAATATGTTCCCCTAGTGTCCAAATAACTCTAAATTTAGTCTTTGTTACTTAGAATATGTTCCCCTAGTGTCCAAATAACTCTAAATGTAGTCTTGGTTACTTAGAATATGTTACCCTAGTGTCCAAATAACTCTAAATTTAGTCTTTGTTACTTAGAATATGTTCCCCTAGTGTCCAAAAAACTCTAAATTAAGTCTTTGTTACTTAGAATATGTTCCCCTAGTGTCCAAATAACTCTAAATTTAGTCTTTGTTACTTAGAATATGTTCCCCTAGTGTCCAAATAACTCTAAATTTAGTCTTGGTTACTTAGAATATGTTCCCCTAGTGTCCAAATAACTCTAAATTTAGTCTTTGTTACTTAGAATATGTTCCCCTAGTGTCCAAATAACTCTAAATTTAGTCTTTGTTACTTAGAATATGTTCCCCTAGTGTCCAAATAACTCTAAATTAAGTCTTTGTTACTTAGGATATGTTCCCCTAGTGTCCAAATAACTCTAAATTTAGTCTTTGTTACTTAGAATATGTTCCCCTAGTGTCCAAATAACTCTAAATTTAGTCTTTGTTACTTAGAATATGTTCCCCTAGTGTCCAAATAACTCTAAATTTAGTCTTGGTTACTTAGAATATGTTCCCCTAGTGTCCAAATAACTCTAAATTAAGTCTTTGTTACTTAGAATATGTTCCCCTAGTGTCCAAAAAACTCTAAATTAAGTCTTTGTTACTTAGAATATGTTCCCCTAGTGTCCAAATAACTCTAAATTTAGTCTTTGTTACTTAGAATATGTTCCCCTAGTGTCCAAATAACTCTAAATTTAGTCTTGGTTACTTAGAATATGTTCCCCTAGTGTCCAAATAACTCTAAATTTAGTCTTTGTTACTTAGAATATGTTCCCCTAGTGTCCAAATAACTCTAAATTTAGTCTTTGTTACTTAGGATATGTTCCCCTAGTGCAGGGGTCGGCAACCCGCGGCTCTAGAGCCGCATGCGGCTCTTTAGCGCCGCCCTCGTGGCTCTCTGGAGCTTTTTCAAAAATGTATGAAAAATGGAAAAAGATGATGGGAAAAAAATATATTTTTTGTTTTAGTATGGTTTCTGTAGGAGGACAAACATGACCCTAATTGTTATAAAGCACACTGTTTGTATTAAACATGCTTCACTGATTCGAGTATTTGGCAAGCGCGTTTTGTCCTACTAATTTTGGCGGTCCTTGAACTCACCTTAGTTTGTTTACATGTATAACTTTCTCCGACTTTCTAGGACGTGTTTTATGCCACTACTTTTTCTGTCTCATTTTGTCCACCAAACCTTTAACGTTGTGCATGAATGCACAAAGGTGAGGTTTGTTGATGTTATTGACTTGTGTGGAGTGCTAATCAGACATATTTGATCACTGCATGACTGCAAGCTAATCGATGCTAACATGCTATTTAGGCTAGCTATATGTACATATTGCATCATTATGCCTCATTTGGCTTCCTTTAAGTCCTCTTAATTCAATGTATATCTCATGACACACTATCTGTATGTAATATGGCTTCTAATTTCTTGCGGCTCCAGACAGATTTGTTTTTGTATTTTTGGTCCAATATGGCTCTTTCAACATTTTGGGTTGCCGACCCCTGCCCTAGTGTCCAAATAACTCTAAATTTAGTCTTTGTTACTTAGAATATGTTCCCCTAGTGTCCAAATAACTCTTAAATTAAGTCTTTGTTACTTAGAATATGTTCCCCATACTAAAGTGTTACCAAAAACATATAACTTCTTGAAGTTATATGTTTATAATTTAAAAAAACTAAAAATTTTATTTTTCACTAAAGAAGGGTTGGGTGAATGCGCATATGAAACTGGTGGGGTTCGGTACCTCCAACAAGGTTAAGAACCCCTGCATTAGAGGGAACATTGGTCGCCACAGGGCTGGCGCCCCGTTTAGCATCTTCATGGACTTTTCCTCACCTGCTTCTCCGCACAGAGTCTCCCTGGCCAGCAGCCAGTGTTGGGCGGCGACTATGGTCTCCAGAAAGTCCTTCCTGCTCGCTGCCAGCTGCTCGATCTGGTTCTTCACCGTGGCCAAGACCTGACAGCAAACAAAGACTTTAGTCAACGGACGCGCCGCGTGAGAGGCGCGGTGGCTGCGACCTGGTAGAGCGAGCGGACAGTGGGCTGAAACACCAGGTTGGTGTTGAGCAGGAAGGAGCGCAGCAGAGGCTGGGGGTAGGCGGCCAGCTGGGCCAGGATGCCCGTCAACAGCAAGTTGACGTGGAGCGAGTTGGACAGCATGTTCTCCAGGCGGGACAGCAGCACGCTGACGAACGGACCTGGACACGGAAACACTTGTCAGCCGGGTACCGTGGAAGAAAGACCGTGGTCCACTCGCCTGTGAAAGGTGCAGACTGACTTCTGCTCGGATGCCGGAACGCTGAACTGAACGGCGAATGCACCTTCTCCGGCTCCGGGGTGTCCGCCGAGAAGGATGCAAAGTCCATGTCCTCCGCGTCCTCGTCCCCGGCTGTGACGGACTTCTTCCGCTCCGCGTCAGACTTGGCCGCTTTTGCGCCCGCTTCTGCGTCCAACGTCCGGAGGAGCTCCTCGTACTGAGCCAGGAGGTCCTGATCCGTCTGAGAGGACGTGTTCTTGCTCGCCTGGCGACTGAGTCCTTTCTTCGGGGGAGCTTCGGGCCCGCCTGGCGGATGTTCTCCGGATTCAATCACGTTGGGTTTGCGTGAACCGGGCTCAGCGGCCATGGTGGTTTTTTTCGCCACGAGATCGTACACCTTGACGTCGTCCTGGAACTCGGACTCCTCGATGTACGAACCCTTTACAAACAAGACGGCCGACCTCCTCATCTCCTCTATGTGCTTCGGAGGTTCGGCGGAAGGCGAGAGCGGAGGTTTGGCCTCGACGGGACATTCGGCGGTCTGCACCGGACACGCGTCGTAACTGTCGTCCCACTCCAGCTCCAGCTGGGCGGACTTTAGCGCCGTGGAGTTGGATCGAAGACGCGGCGCCGCCCGTGGCTGTGAAACCCTCCTCTGCAGGCTCCTCGCCCCGGGCTCCTCCAGGACGCCCGGCTGGTACTTCTCTGGAGGGGGGTCCTCGCCGTCGTACGGGGCCGACCACACGTGGCAGGCCCGCATGCAGCCGCTGATGCACATTTGGGCGTCGTTGAGGTAATGAAGGTAGCTGACGTCCAAGTAGATCTCTGAGCCGATGGTGCAGGAGGAGTTCCCCGAGTCCTCGCTCTCTTTGGAGACGCCGTCTTTTTCCGCTGTGGAGAAAGCGGAATGAGTCCAGACAGGCAGACCTCTTCTACCATCAGGTGAGACACACTAGTAAAAGTCTTGGCCTACTTCAACATGTTGAACATTAATGTTTGCTATTATTCCGTGAATGATGGAAAGCTACCATGTTTTTACTTTCCAAAACTATCCGCATTTTCCAGGAATTCCACATTTTCCGAGACATTTTCTCCTTCAAAATGAATGGGAAATTTTTCCTAACTTCTACATTTCCCACATTTTCAAACCGTTCTCAAAGTCAAAATGCTCCTTGCTAATGATAGTCAATTGCTAGCATGCTAACACTAGCTTTTGAAGCTATTTTAATAATAATTAAAGCTGCAAGCAGCGTTGGTCGGGTCCGCATTTTGGCAGGTGCTAGTCCTAGGTGTCCCAATACTTTTGTCCAGTGGTAGTCCTGAGTGAGACCTACATAGAGGTTTTTGTTTCATGTCTCTACGATATTCGTACTGGGAGTTAGAGGAAGTTGTGTCTGTGTCTTTTTCCTAGGTGTCGCGGCACAGTGGTTGTTTTCTTTGAAGGCTCGTAAAATCAAAACGGTAGCACGAATCACAACGCCGTCTTCAACTTTTAATCAGAAGGGTTCAATATCTCTCCTGTAGCAGTTTGAAGCCGAAACGACAAACGCGCTCAGAGAAGATAACGTTTGATGTTTGGTGACCGGTTGTAACAAAAATTTAGTTTTGAAGGAGGAATAGCAAACTTCCTGTTGATTTTTGCTGAAGGATGTCAATCTAAGAAATGTAGGTCTAGGTGAGACCTAAATAGAGGTATTTGTTTCATGTCTCTAAGACGTTCCTACCGGAAGTTACAAGCAGTTTTGTCTGAGTTTTCCTCTAAAAAGCAGTTTTGTCTCGGTTTTATTCAAAAATAGAGCGCAATTTTGAGCTTTGGGGTTCGTTTTTTTTTATATCGCAATTTCCAGCAGTCCCGATGTGTGTGAGAATTTTGGTGAGTTTTGAAGTATTTTAAGGGGGTCAAATTACAGCGCAAAGAGGCAAAAATGAGTTTTTTTAGTACAATTTTTCTTGAAGGGGAAATTGCCAACTTCCTGTTGGTTTTTGCCCGAGGATATAAAATTATGAAATGTAGGTCTAAGTCTGACCTACATAGAGGTTTTTGTTTCATGTCTCTACGACCTTCCTAGTGGGAGTTACAGGCAGTTTGTTTTTGTTTTTTCCTAGGGGGTGCTAGAGCGTAATTTAGATTTTTGGGGTTTGGTTTTTTTTACTAAAGTGTGCTGTGACAGTTTTTCTATGTGTGTGTAAAATTTGGTGAGTTTTGAAGCGTGTTAAGGGGGGCAAAGTAGTGCGCAAAGCTGCGGAAGAATAATAAAGAATAATAATAAAACCTTACAAATTCAATAGGGTCCTTTATACAGGGTACATGCGGACCCTAATAATAATAGATTTCATTTGTAAAAAGCACTTTCCATTGAGCAAACAACCTCAAAGTGCTACAGTGTATTAAAAAAATAAATAAAAAGATAATAAAAAATAGAACTAGCATGCATATACCTAAAAAAAAATAAAAAGCCTTTTTTAAAAAGAAGGGTTTTTAAGCCTGTTTTAAAAAGCATCCACAGTCTGTGGTGCCCTCAGGTGGTCAGGGAGAGCGTTCCACAGACTGGGAGCGGCGTAGCAGAAAGCTCCGTCTCCCATTGTTCGTAGCTTTGTCCTCGGAGGTTGGAGGAGGTATATTTTGGTACTTGACGCATGCTTACTATTAGCATGTTAACTTTTTTTTTAGCAATTTTTTTGCAAGTTATACACCTTAGAGTCATTTTGTGTTACCCGACTAAAAATAATGCATGTGTATATATATGTTTATATAGTCAAATACATGCATATATTTTGACAAATGTTTTAACTGATTAATACCCATGGATCAATGATATTTGTATTATTTCTTACAAGCAAACACGCAACATATTTATATCCGTGTGGAATGTCTACTTCCAGAACTGACTTTGTTTAAGTGACGCACCTTTGGAAAAGAGGATGGACTCCAGCTGTCTCAGAGGCGGGGGGCTGCGGTCGGGAGTGCAGCAGGAGGGCGTGAGTGCCAGCATCTTGGCGGCCGACATGGAGTAGAAGTCCCTCTCCCTCACCACACGCCGCTGACTCAGCATCATGTGATTGCAGGGGATCAGGTACCTGGGGGGCGTACATGGTGCTGGGTCACACGCCCTGTCCTTTCATTCACACTTTTGACGATCACGCCGCCTCACCTGAGGACGAGCTGCAGCATCACGTCTTCACAGTGCAAACCGATGAGCGTGCGGAAGAGCGCCAGCGACACGACGCCCAGCTGGAGACAAACGATGACGCAACGTGGACCAACAGGTGTCTCGTTAGTTTTCATTTGGACTTTTTGGACATGTTATGATGTTACGCAGACAGGTGTGTCGGTGTTGACAGTTAGCAGACGCCCCGAGGCCTGGCTTGGTTTACACAGCTGAGCAGAAACATGTCCAGCCTGTTTCCAGAGCGTCTCCATGGCAACGAGCTGCCAATGCCGTCTATTTGGTTTCCTAAAAGGCTTTTTTAAAACACAACCTGTGTTCTACACTAGGGGGCAGCCTAATCACATTAGCAGGGGTCACCAACCTTTTTGAAAGCAAGAGCTATTTCTTGGGTAGTGATTAATGCGAAGGGCTACCAGTTTGATACACAGTTAAATAAATTGCCAGAAAGAGCCAATTTGCTCAATTGACCTTTAACTCTATGTTATTATTAATAATTAATGATATTTACACTTAATTGAATGGTTTAAAAGTGGAGAAAACACACAAAAAATGACAATTACACTTTGAAACATAGTTTATCTTCAATTTCGACTCTTTAAAATTCAAAATTCAACCGAAAAAAAGAAGAGAAAAACTAGATAATTCTAATCTTTTTGAAAAAAAATAAAAAATAATTTATGCAACATCATTAGTAATTTTTCCTGATTAAGATTAATTTTAGAATTTTGATGACATGTTTTAAATAGATTAAAATCCAATCTGCACTTTGTTAGAATATATAACAAATTGGACCAAGCTATATTTCTAACAAAGACAAATCATTATTTCTTCTAGATTTTCCAGAACAAATTTTTTTTTTAAAGAAATTCAAAGGACTTTGAAATAAGATTTAAATTTGATTCTACAGATTTTCTAGATTTGCCAGAATAATTTTTTTGAATTTTAATCATAATAAGTTTGAAGAAATATTTCACAAATATTCTTCGTTGAAAAAAACAGAAGCTAAAATGAAGAATTAAATTCAAATGTATTTATTATTCTTTACAATAAAAAATAAATTTACTTGAACATTGATTTAAATTGTCAGGAAAGAAGAGGAAGGAATTTAAAAGGTAAAAAGGTATATGTGTTTAAAAATCCTAAAATCATTTTTAAGGTTGTATTTTTTTCTCTAAAATTGTCTTTCTGAAAGTTATAAGGGGCAAAGTAAAAAAAAATAATGAATTTATTTAAACAAGTGAAGACCAAGTCTTTAAAATATTTTCTTGGATTTTCAAATTCTATTTGAGTTTTGTCTCTCTTAGAATTAAAAATGTCGGGCAAAGCGAGACCAGCTTGCTAGTAAATAAATAAAATTTAAAAATAGAGGCAGCTCACTGGTAAGTGCTGCTATTTGAGCTATTTTTAGAACAGGCCAGCGGGCTACTCAACTGGTTCTTACGGGCTACCTGGTGCCCGCGGGCACCGCGTTGGTGACCCCTGAGTTACAGTATTTACTAAGCACAGAAAAGAAACTCTTTAGAAATATTGAAGTAAACCACCAAATATTCTTAAATGTTTAATAGTCAAATATTAGGACCTTTTAAACAAAAAACATAGTAACAAGTATGTAGTTTACAGCAGTCGTTTTCAAACTGTTAATAATAATAATGACCACCATTAAAATACAGTAGCGTAGTAGGCATAAGAAATCATTAAAAACAAGGCAGAGTTTTTTGGTTTTTTTACAAGTATATTTTTGGACACTTTGATACTTTTCTAAATAAAATCTTACGGTAAATTAGACATATGTTTCTTATTGCAATTTTGTCCTTAAATAAAATAGTGAACATACGAGACAACTGTCTTTTAGTAGACTTAGACTTAGACTTCCTTTTTATTGTCATTCAAATATTGAACTTTACAGTACAGATAAGAACAAAATTTTGTTACATAAGCTCATGGTAGTGCAGGATAAAAAAGCAATAAGGTGCATATATAAATAAATAAATATATATAAATATTATTTATTTATATATATATTTATATATTTATTAAATAATATATAAATATATATATAAAATAAATAAATATATATAAATAGATTACTGTACAAATAAATATATTGCACTTTTTCACATGCGTCCACGTTTATGGATGTATGTTATATTGTCTTTTTTATTCCAGCGAGTTAATCCATTTTGGGGGGAGTTGAGGGGATAATTTAATTATGATGCGTTCAAGAGTCTAGTAGTAAGTAAACAAACAAAGACTCCTAATTAGTCTGCTGACGTATGCAGTAACATATTGTGTCATTTATACACCTAATATTTTGTACACAATATGAGGGACAAACTCTAAAAATGGATTATTAATAGGGATGTCCGATAATGGCTTTTTGCCGATATTCCGATATTGTCCAAATCTTAATTACTGATACCGATATCAACCGATACCGATATATACAGTCGTGGAATTAACACATTATTATGCCTAATTTGGACAACCAGATATGGTGAAGATAAAGTCCTTTTTTTTTAAAATTAATAAAATAAGATAAATAAATTAAAAACATTTTCTTGAATAAAAAAGGAAGTACAACAATATAAAAACAGTTACATAGAAACTAGTAATGAATGAAAATTAGTCAAATTAACTGTTAAAGGTTAGTACTATTAGTGGAGCAGCAGCACGCACAATCATGTGTGCTTACGGACTGTATCCCTTGCAGACTGTATTGATATATATTGATATATAATGTAGGAAGCAGAATATTAATAACAGAAAGAAAGGGGGAGGAGTTTTTTTTGGGTTGGTGCACTAATTGTAAGTGTATCATGTTTTTTATGTTCATTTAATAAAATTTTAAAAAACGATACCAATAATTTCCGATATTACATTTTAAAGCATTTATCGGCCGATATTATCGGACATCTCTAATTATTAATCTACATGTTCATTTACTGTTAATATCTGCTTACTTTCTGTTTCAACATGTTCTATCTACACTTCTGTTAAAATGTAATAATCACTTATTCCTCTCTTCTTTGATGCTTTACATTAGTTTTGGATGATACCACACATTTGGGTATCGATGTGATACCAAGTAGTTACAGGATCATACATTGGTCATAATCTAAGTCCTCGTGTGTCCAGGGACGTATTTCCTGACTTTGTAAATATAACATACATTTTAAATTGAATTAAAAAAGATTTTGTGATACTAAAAAATATCAATGCAATCATAGTACTATCGACTAGGTACGCTCCTGTACTTGGTATCATTACAGTGGATGTCGGGTGTAGATCCACCCATGGCATTTGTTTACATTGTGATGCCGGTGAGCTATTGTATCCTCCTACGGTGTGTAGTGAAGCATGTTTAGCTATTCCTCGTCCTCCAGTGATAATGGTACTTGTAAGAAACTCACTTTATTAGCTGCTAGCCATGTCTTAAAGCACCTAACTTCAGTGTTATAACTTCACCTTTATCTGTACTTTTTACACCAAAATGCATCTATTCTCCCTTTTCTGTCTACACACTGTGTCTGCTTGTAAGTACTCTGTGTGTGTGCGCTGCCGAACATGCTCCTCTGCTCGTAAAACCAGCAATGTCACGGCGTGACGACGCGCCGTCATGCCCGGGAACTGGTACTTTTCAAAGTATAGTACCCTTTTTGACATCCTGTATGTGTGGCATACTGTAAATGCACATACATACTGTATTTTGGTATATTTTCATGAATAAAACTGCGGTAGAAAATGAATGGATGGATGTTCCCCAACATCAAAGATCCTTCACTAATCAACAGAATTGACAACACTTAAGAAAATATACATTGTGACGGCGGTGAGCTATTGTATCCTCCTACGGTGTGTAGTGAAGCATGTTTAGCTATTCCTCGTCCTCCAGTGATAGTGGTATATGTAAGAAACTTACTTTATTTGTCACCATGGAGGCGAGGATTAGTGATTTAGAAGTAGCTAAAAGACTGCAGACGGGTGTTAGCCGCTAACTAGCTAGCCATGTCTTAAAGCACCTCTTCCTGAGGGTGTTTCAGTGTTATAACTTCACCTTTATCTGTACTTTTTACACCAAAATGCATCCTTTCTCCCTTTTCTGTCTAGACACTGTGTCTGCTTGTAAGTACTCTGTGTGTGTGCGCTGCCGAACATGCTCCTCTGCTCGTAAAACCAGCAATGTCACTATACTTTTCAAACAAAGTAGTCCCCTTTTTGACATCCTGTATGTGTTGCATACTGTAAATGCACATACATACTGTATTTTGGTATGTTTTCATGAATAAAACTGCGGTAGAAAATGAATGGATGGATGTTCCCCAACATCAAAGATCCTTCACTAATCAACAAACAGAATTGACAACACTTAAGAAAATATACATTGTGACGGCGGTGAGCTATTGTATCCTCCTACGGTGTGTAGTGAAGCATGTTTAGCTATTCCTCGTCCTCCAGTGATAATGGTATATGTAAGAAACTTACTTTATTTGTCGCCACGGAGGCGAGGATTAGTGATTTAGAAGTAGCTAAAAGACTGCAGACGGGTGTTAGCCGCTAACTAGCTAGCCATGTCTTAAAGCCCCTCTTCCTGAGGGTGTTTCAGTGTTATAACTTCACCTTTATCTGTACTTTTTACACCAAAATGCATCTATTCTCCCTTTTCTGTCTACACACTGTGTCTGCTTGTAAGTACTCTGTGTGTGTGCGCTGCCGAACATGCTCCTCTGCTCCTAAAACCAGCAATGTCACCATGTGAGGACGGCGTGCCGTCATGCCTGTAAAGGAAAAGGGTGGGGCGGGAACCGGTACTTTTAGAGGCGGTGTAATACCGAATATGATTCATTAGTATACCGGTACTAGTATAGTACCGGTATACCGTACAACCCTAGATAGAACTGTTTAAATACAGGAAAATAAAACACAAGTGATCATTTGGCATACCACTAGGTGAGTACCACAGTTTGAGAATCACTGTTTGACATGAATAATGACATGTAATATACGACAATCGTGTACCTGGAAGGGGGTGTTGATGCGGCTGACCAGCGTGTCCAGAATGTGGACGTTCTCGTGACGGTGCAGGAGGATAAAGGAGAGGAAGGTCTGCAGCAGAGCCGGCTCAGTGATGCTCCTCAGGAAGAGGTCCAGGTATGCCGTGGTGGTCATGACCTCCTCCAGGGTCAGCTAGAAGACATGGCAAGCAGCACCTGTTTAGTTTATTACCATAACGTCTGGAGTTAAGGCACAGATAAGGATGCGTACTCACCTTGTGGAGCGCAGGAGCAAGTACAGGAACGAGGAATCCATTGTAGATGTAGCCCAGGAGCTGGTTTCTGATATCTGGGTGGGCCACCTGGGAAGTCACAGTGGAACACGTTCTCAAGACTGTACATTTTGAAGCACTTTGTTTTTTTTTTACTTGAGTAACAGCGTTGCAGAATTCCAGTGAGTTGAGGAACTGCACCAAGGAGGGCATCCTGAGCCAGTCTTCCCTGTGCAGGCAGTGCCACTCTTCACTGGGAGTCTCCAGCTTGGTGGGCAGGGAGGAGTAGAGTCCGCTCAGGCCCGTGGCCAAAACCTGAGGATGAGGTAAGCACATTGTTTCATCGTTTGGTGGAAGTGGCCACACGTTTCAATGAATGCCTCTGACTTGGTAACACAACTCATGTCGGTCTGCAGAGCACACCATGTCAGGTCTTGCAGAATACAACCACCATAATTGAGCATTTATTGTCATTATCTGGTTCATTTTCAAGTTACTTTATCTTACACGGATGTCAATTAGTTTATAAATGCAACAAAGGAGATAGCAAAATGCTAACTGCCGATGCTAAGCAGTTAGCCACCAGTGCAAACCCCTATGCTAATTCAATTGTGTTGTGTATCTAGTGGAGGCTTGTCTTGGAGTTGTCAACTATTCTTTCGACCAGGGGTGGCCATTACGTGGATGGCGAGCTAGCGGTGAATGGTAGAGGGTGTATCAGCCAGCCAGGCATTTAAAAAATAGTCGTAAAAAATGTTTTTATTTTTAAATTATTTTTTTTGTCATAAAAAAATACAATCATGTGTGCTTACGGACTGTATCCCTTGCAGACTGTATTGATATATAATGTAAGAAGCAGAATATTAATAACAGAAAGAAACAACCCTTTTGTGTGAATGAGTGTAAATGGGGGAGGGAGGTTTTTTGGGTTGGTGCACTAATTGTAAGTGTATCTTGTGTTTTTTATGTTCATTTAATTTAAAAAAAAAAAAAAAAAAGTTTTATTTTATTTTTATTATTTTTTTATTTCTTGTGCGGCCCGGTACCAATCGATCCACGGACCTGGTACCCGGCTGTGGCCTGGTCCGAATTCGGGTGGTGGAGGGAGCGAGGTTTGGTGGTAGCGAGGTGTGTATATTGTAGCGTCCCGGAAGAGTTAGTGCTGCAGGGGGTTCCGGGTATTAGTTCTGTTGTGTTTATGTTGTGTTACGGTGCGGATGTTCTCCCGAAATGTGTTTGTCATTCTTGTTTGGTGTGGGTTCACAGTGTGGCGCATATTTGTAACAGTGTTAAACTTGTTTATACGGCAACTCTCAGTGTAAACTGTATGGCTGTTGATCAAGTATGCTTGCATTCACTTGTGTGTGTAAAAGCTGCATATATTATGTGACTAGGCCGGCACGCTGTTTGTATGGAGGAAAAGCGGACGTGACGACATGTTGTAGAGGACGTTAAAGGCGGTGCCTTTAAAGCACGCCCCCAATAATGTTGTCCGGGTGGAAATCGGGTGAATGGTTGCCCCAGGAGATTTTCGGGAGGGGCACTAATATTCGATAATTTCCGATATTACATTTTAAAGCATTTATCGGCCGATAGTATCGGCAGGGCGATATTATCGGACATCTCTAGTGAAAACAATTTCAGGTGACTACCTCTTAAAGCTCATGGAGAGAATGCCAAGAGTGTGCAAAGCAGTAATCAGAGCAAAGGGTGGCTATTTTGAAGAAACTACAATATAAAACATGTTTTCAGTTATTTCACCTTTTTTTTGTGAAGTACATAACTCCACATGTGTTCATTCATAGTTTTGATGTGACAATCTACAATGTAAATAGTCATGAAAATAAAGAAAACACATTGAATGAGAAGGTGTATCCAAACTTTTGGTGTGTGTTTGTGTAATAATGCCACAAATATTATATTATCTTACATTCTTTAAGTAAAAATAGGTATTTAAATCACGACTTGACTTATGATTTCAAAGTTGTTCACTGTTAAAAAAAAAAAGGCAGCTCCGACGCCAGATTAACGTAAAAAAAACTGGTCTCTTTTTTCCATTTACCGTGACACACCCTTCTAACAACAACCGTAGATTTGATGGTAAAAACTGGCAAGTGTGCCGACAAGTTTTGCCGTAAAAAAGCAGTGGTATAATTTTTTTAAATTCCAGGATTATGCTGTAAAAACCACAGTAGATTTTACAGTAAAAATTGTGGCGGAAAATCTTTTTCTTTTACATTAAAGGTATAAAAAATGTGTAATATACTGTAACCATGAGCTAAACCCTTATACATTAATATTCATATATATATATATATATATATATATATATATATATATATATATATATATATATATATATATATATATATATATATATATATATATACAGTGTGTGTATATATATTTATATATATATGTGTGTTTATCAGTGTTTCCCATAAACGACCAAGATACCTGTGGCGGTGGGGGTGTGGCTATGGGCGTGGTCACCATGACATAATCGAGTAATTTGCATAATTTACTACAATGATGTGATTTTCTCTAAAAAGGCTCCAAAAATGTATACTTACAAATTAATAATAACAGTTTTGTTTTAAACGTCCATCCACACATCCATTTTACAATATAATTACAACACTTGATCTACGTATTTATATACAGATTTGAACAATAAGTTATTCACTGAAATATATTTATTAATTGTGGTTCTTACAAAAAATATATCTTATAAAATATAAAAGCTAAAATGTCTCTTAAAGCTCTGCCCCTTTAATTAGTGCATACTAAATTATTTCACTTTAGCCTACTACTACAACCATATTATTTACCAGCAACATAAAGTGAAACAGAGGCAGAGGTGTCCTGCCACAGTCCGTAACAAATAAACAGAAAACAGTAGTGGTCAAATACAAATAAGGCAACAAGAGAAGTATCCTACACTTCTCTTTTGTAAAGTAAATCTGAACAGCCTATATGGACATCTACATCAACTATATGATTTGCCTGAGAAGCTGGACAGGACAAAAAATAAAAAAAAAAATTTTATTTTTATTTGTGGCGGACGTAATTCTTTCGTGGCGGGCCGCCACAAATAAATGAATGTGTGGGAAACACTGTGTATAATGTATATTGTTTTTAAAGGGCTTTATAAATAAAGTTGGTATGGTATGGTATATATACATATATATACATATAATGTGTATATATATATATATATATGTATACATATACTGTAACAAACGGCTCTCTGAGTGCAGCCACAACTGCAATGTGGCCTTGAATAAAAATGAGTTTGCCACACCTGCATTACACAACTACACTGCAACGTGTTGGTAGCTTTGTTTGGAAAAATATGTATTACTCTCAATACAACATTATTAATGAATAGACTATTTGAACTTAAATATTAATCACAAACAAAGCAAACAGTCTTTTTAGGAAGGCCATTAAGGCATTTAAATAAGATTTATCCCCTCTCTTTGTAT
Source organism: Entelurus aequoreus (assembly GCF_033978785.1). NCBI lineage: Eukaryota > Metazoa > Chordata > Actinopteri > Syngnathiformes > Syngnathidae > Entelurus > Entelurus aequoreus. Next base: position 43,969,304 of record NC_084752.1, on the reverse strand, counting down.
TTAGAGAGCAGAAACAAAAACAGCCTTATTCGTCTTTATCCGTGTGTCCTGAATATTTCATTCCTGTTGTTAAGACATGGCATCACGTCGAAAGCTTTTCCTCCTCCTCCATTGTTCTACGCATATGTCTGAGACTGAGGCTAAAATGCCATTATGTACACGGGATTAACATAATCCAATAAAGGCCACACGTGTAACATTCAGAACAGGAGAGGTTTTAATGACCTCCGTTTAGAGCTTGTTTTTGGTTAATAGCAGCATTACATAATGTCCATTTCAACAAAATAACCATTTTTTTCAAATATTATTATTTGATATCTATATATATATACACAAAAATCAAAAGCAGTGAAGTTGTCACGTTGTGTAAATGGTAAATAAAAAGAGAATACAATGATTTGCAAATCCTTTTCAACTTATATTCAATTGAATAGACTGCAAAGACAAGATATTTAACGTTCACACTGAGAAACTTCTTTTTTTGTTTTTGCAAATAATCATGAACTTAGAATTTAATGTCAGCAACACATTGCAAAAAAGTTGTCACAGGGGCATTTTTACCAGTGTGTTACATGGCCTTTCCTTTTAACAACACTCAGTAAATGTTTGGGAACTGAGGAGACACATTTTTGAAGTGGAATTCTTTCCCATTCTTGCTTGATGTACAGCTTAAGTTGTTCAACAGTCCGGGGTCTCCCTTGTGCTTTTTTACACTTCATAATGTGCCACACATTTTCAATAAGAGACAGAATGTGGCTTGACATTGTCTTACTGATATAAGCAGGGGCGTCCATAAAAAAGACGTTGCTTGGATGACAAAATATGTTGCTCCAAAAGCTGTATGTACCTTTCAGCATTAATGGTGCCTTCACAGATGTGTAAGTTACCCATGTCTTGGGCACTAATACACCCCCATACCATCACACATGCTGCCTTTTACACTTTGCGCCTAGAACAGTCCGGATGGTTCTTTTACTCTCTTGTCCGGAGGACACAGTTTCCAAAAACAATTTGACTCGTCAGACCACAGCACACTTTTCCACTTTGTATCAGTCCATTTTAGCTGCCTGCAAAGCAGGCAGCGTTTCTGGGTGTTGTTGATAAACGGCTTTGGTTTTGCATAGTAGAGTTTTAACTTGCACTTACAGATGTAGCGACCAACTATAGTTACTGACAGTGGTTTTCCGAAGTGTTCCTGAGCCCATGTGGTGATATCCTTTACACACTGATGTCGCTTTTCACTGCAGTACCGCCTGAAGGATCCAAGGTCACGGCCTCGCCGCTTACGTGCAGTGATTTCTCCAGATTCTCTGAACCTTTTGATGATATTACGGAGCGTAGATGGTGAAATCCCTAAATTCCTTGCAATAGCTGCTTGAGAATTATTGTTCTTTAACAATTTGCTCAGGCATTTGTTGACAAAGTGGTGACCCTCGCCCCATCCTTGTTTGTGAATGACTGAGCATTTCATGGAATCTACTTTTATACCCAATCATGGCACCCACCTGTTCCCAATTAGCCTGTTCACCTGTGGGATGTTCCAAATAAGTCTTTGATGAGCATTCCTCAACTTGTTTGCCACTTGTGCCAGCTTTTTTTTAAACATGTTGCAGGCATCAAATTCCAAATGAGCTAATATTTGCAAAAAAATAAGAAAGTTTACCAGTTGGAACGTTAAGTATCTTGTCTTTGCAGTCTATTCAATTGAATATAAGTTGGAAAGGATTTGCAAATCATTGTATTCTGTTTTTATTTACCATTTACTAGGGGTGTAACAGTACACAAAAATTTCGGTTCGGTTTAGAGGTCACGGTTGGGTTCATTTTCGGTACAAGTAAGAAAACAACAAAATATACATTTTTGGGTTATTTATTTACCAAATTTGCAAAATCTTCCACCAAAAATATTTTTCTTAGTGTAATATTTGATGTGAAGTAATGGCAACCTTGGATAGGTCAATAATTCATCATAACATTGATTTTGATTCAATATTATGTTTTGAGCAATGACAGTTTGAAAGAAAAAAAAAAACAGCTTTGTTTTATTAGTCAACATTGCAACTTTTTCTAAATGACATTTAACCTTTAAGCTTTTTTATTTCACTTTTGTTATGTTTTTGTTTATTTGAATAGTATTTTTAGAATGTGCCGTGGGCCTTTAAAACATTAGCTGTGGGCCACAAATGGCCTCCGGGGCACACTTTTGACACCCCTGCTATAGATATTACAAAATTAAATGTGATAAATCTATGGATAAAAAGCAGAGCCTGGCGACGCATGCGCGTTTATCATAACTCTCTCTCTCTCTCTCTGTCTCTGCCCCTCCCTCACCAATGCTGCTGTTTGTTTTGTTTTTAACCCCTTCTTAACCCTGAACGTACATTGAAAATACACGCAACCTTAACTCAAAATGCCGGACATTTGAGGCATTTAAGAAACTCCGCCCTGACAGCTCCGCAAAAGAGGACGTATGGTCAGTCTATCCTAGCCCGTTAGCGACATGCTAGCAGCTAACGGGCTAGAAGTGTAACGGTACACAAACATTTCGGTTCGGTACGTACCTCGGTTTAGAGGTCACGGTTCGGTTCATTTTCGGTACAAGTAAGAAAACAACAAAATATACATTTTTGGGTTATTTATTTACCAAATATGCAAAATCTTCCACCAAAAATACGTGTGTTGTGCCTCGGTGTGCATTGTTTACTAGAGATGTCGGCAGGCCGATATTATTGGCCGATATATGCGTTAAAATGTAATATCGGAAATTATCGGTATCGTTTTTTTTTTTTTTTTATTAAATCAACATAAAAAACACAAGATACACTTACAATTAGTGCACCAACCCAAAAAACCTCCCTCCCCCATTTACACTCATTCACACAAAAGGGTTGTTACTTTCTGTTATTAATATTCTGCTTCCTACATTATATATCAATATATATCAATACAGTCTGCAAGGGATACAGTCCGTAAGCACACATGATTGTGCGTGCTGCTGCTCCACTAATAGTACTAACCTTTAACACTTCATTTTACTCATTTTCATTCATTACTAGTTTCTATGTAACTGTTTTTATATTGTTGTACTTTCTTTTTTATTCAAGAAAATGTTTTTAATTTATTTATCTTATTTTACTAATTTTTTAAAAAAGTACCTTATCTTCACTATACATGGTTGTCCAAATTAGGCATAATAATGTGTTAATTCCACGACTGCATTTATCGGTTGATATCGGTAACGGTTGATATCGGTAATTAAAGAGTTGGACAATATCGGAATATCGGATATCGGCAAAAAGCCATTATCGGACATCCCTATTGTTTACACAACGTGCGTTACGCTACTTAATATGTCCGTGTGGAAACTCGTTCGGTACACCTCCGAACCGAACCGGAACCCCCCGTACCGAAACGGTTCAATACAAATACACGTACCGTTACACCCCTACCATTTACACAACGTGACAACTTCACTGCTTTTGGGGTTTGCACACTGAATGTGAACATGCGTTGACTGACCGGACAGAAGAAGGTGTTCTCCGCGACGTGCTTGGCCACTCGCAGGTTCTCGGCCGACAAGGACATGATGAGCAGCAGGGCGTCTCTGGCCTGCTGGCCCACCGTGCCCTCCTTGTGGATGAAGGGGATGAGCAGGGAGAAGATGAGGAAGTTGGCAGCTCCCTGGTCCTTGCTGGTGTGGAAAAAGAGCTCCAGGATGGAGGGGTCCTTGGCCAGAACGCAGCACAGCTGGTGGAGCAGCAGCACCAGCTGTGCCTCCACCCGCGGCGCCGCCGTGCCCGAGCACGCCGACAGCAGCATCATGAGCGGCCTGAGGACGGGCTTGTGATGCAGCAGAGGCTGGCGCGACTGGCCCACCAGCATCTCGTACATCTTCAGCTGCTCCAGCTTCATGTCGTCGGTGAACTCCCTGCGGAGGCTCCACACAAACAGCCGCTCCATCACGTTCTCCATCACCACAAACTCCAGGATGGGGCCCATGGCGCCGGCCTTACCGCACTCCTCCTCCATAAGCAGGAAGAGCATGTGCTCCACGTAGTTCTGCACCGCGCTCGCCTCGTCGCCCGGCACGGGGCCGAAGCGGGGGCCGCCGCCGAGGTTGAGGACGGCCAGCGAGGGCAAGGCGGGCGTGCTGCCGCGGGAGGGCTCGTGTTTTTCGAGGATCTTCACCACCTGTAGGGAGGGACAACAATAGGTCACATGACTACCATCAAACTCAGGTTGGCCAGGGAGTGTGAGGTTCCCCAGGCTGACAGAAATGTGCTTGTTAATTGGCCCTTTTTCAGGAACTTCCACCAAAAACTACCCAGGTAGATTTAGTTAAGCATTTAAGTCCCATCTTAAAACTCATTTGTATACTATAGCCTTTAAATAGACCCCCTTTTAGACCAGTTGATCTGCCGTTTCTTTTCTGCTCTGCCCCCCTCTCCTTCGTGGAGGTTCGGTGGCCACGGATAAGGCGCTGGCTGTCCAAAGTCGGGACCCGGGGTGGACCGCTCGTCTGTGCATCGGTTGGGGACGTCTCTGCACTGCTGACCCGTCTCCGCTCGAGATGGTCTCCTGCTGGCCCCACTATGGACTGGACTCTCACACTATTATGTTAGATCCACTATTGACTGGACTCTCACACTATTATGTTAGATCCACTATGGACTGGACTCTCACACTATTATGTTAGATCCACTATGGACTGGACTCTCACACTATTATGTTAGATCCACTATGGACTGGACTCTCACACTATTATGTTAGATCCACTATGGACTGGACTCTCACTATTATGTTAGACCCACTATGGACTGGACTCTCACACTATTATGTTAGATCCACTATGGACTGGACTCTCACACTATTATGTTAGATCCACTATGGACTGGACTCTCCCACTATTATGTTAGATCCACTATGGACTGGACTCTCACTATTATGTTAGATCCACTATGGACTGGACTCTCACACAATTATGTTAGATCCACTATGGACTGGACTCTCACTATTATGTTAGATCCACTATGGACTGGACTCTCACACTATTATGTTAGATCCACTATGGACTGGACTCTCACTATTATTTTAGATCCACTATGGACTGGACTCTCACTATTATGTTAGATCCACTATGGACTGGACTCTCACACTATTATGTTAGATCCACTATGGACTGGACTCTCACTATTATGTTAGATCCACTATGGACTGGACCCTCACACTATTATGTTAGATCCACTATGGACTGGACTCTCTCACTATTATGTTAGATCCACTATGGACTGGACTCTCACACTATTATGTTAGATCCACTATGGTCTGGACTCTCACTATTATGTTAGATCCACTATGGACTGGACTCTCACACTATTATGTTAGATCCACTATGGACTGGACTCTCACACTATTATGTTAGGTCCACTATGGATTATAGAGCTGTAGCTCTATAATAAAACTCTGCATTTCAATAACCGTGACCGTATTATTCTTATAATGATGATGATAATAAGAATAGTTTGTTGTAAAAGACTGATTGGAAGTGAGTGGAGTGAGGTTCCACAGGCTGGAGAAAAAGTTAGTTGTAGTAAAAATAATGACATAACTCTTTATTTCAACAATTGTGACCATATAATAATAATAACTGTTTGTGGTAAAAGACTTGTATGGCGTGAATGGAGTGAGGTCCCCCAGGCTGGCAAAAAAAAAGCATAAGTCAATAACTCATGTGAATGATTCTATGGCCCTATTTTGATTTAGGATGTTATAGTTTGTGTTTGTTGATTGGAAATTAAATGTAGTGAGGTTCCCCAGGCTTGCACAAATGATCATGTCAGTAACTAAAAATAATGACTAGGGATGATGTTTGATAAGAAATTATCGAGTCCGAGCCCATTATCGAATCCTCTTATCGAACCGATTCCTTATCGATTCTCTTATCGAGTCCAGATAGGTTGTTGTATACGGAAAAAACACAATATTTGGTTTAACAAAAGCTCACTTTTATTTTATAAGAAAAAAATAAAATAGAATAAATAAATAAATATTGACTGTTACCCCCCCCCCCCCAAAAAAAATAAAATAAATAAATATTGACTGTTGTTAGCCTAGTATATTAAGTGGGATTTTTCAGAAAAACAAATATATACAGTAACATAAAAACAACCTGTCTCTGTGATCACTATAGGTGAATAGCCATGCTTTGAGGCGTTTTTTCCGGTCCATTATTTTTCCTGCTTTTGTGACATCACAAGAAATGACGTACCTCAGTCATTAGACTGAGGTACGTCATTTCTTGTGATGTCACACAGGGCATTTCTTGTGGGACGGGATTCGTTCCCAGGGATTCGAATAAAGAACCAACTCTTTTTCTTTACTATAGTGGCCTCGATAACGGGAAGCGGTTCTCAAAAATTGATTCGAGTCCATGGAATTGGTTCTTTTCTTATCAAACGGTTCTTTTCTTATCGAACAACCGGGAGAACCAGTTTCGAACATCATCCCTAATAATGACATAATTGTGCATTTTTAAATGGTCGGAAGTGAATGGAGTGAGGTTCCCATCCATCCATTTACTACCGCTTGTCCCTTTCAGGGCCGCTGGGGGTGCACTGCAAAAAGTCAGTGTTCAAAAACAAGAAGAAAAAAAAAAAAATGAGGGGTATTTTATTTGAACTAAGCAAAATTATCTGCCAATAGAACAAGAAAATTTGGCTTGTCAAGACTTTCCAAAACAAGTAAAATTAGCTAACCTCAATGAACCCAAAAATAGCTTAAAATAAGTATATTCTCACTAATAACAAGTGCACTTTTCTTGGTAGAAAAAAAAAAAGAGACCTTTCTGCTCAATATGTTGAAAAATATTCTTAAATGAAGTAAATGCTAGTGCCATTATCTTGACATAATGATATGCGTTTGAAACCAGCAAACTTATACTAAAAACTAATTTATTGTTCTTAATGGAAAGGCAACAAGGCAAGCGCTTGTTACTCTCGGGGTCTCCTAGCCGCTCAGGCAAATCATATTGTCTAAAAATGCATTTTTCCATGGATAACATGACATCATCGCGCCAAGTGCGTGCTCTTTCAGTCAATTAGTGCGCATATATACAGCCCGGCCCCCGGCCAAATTTTTTTAAATTGTAATTTTCAAGAATTCATCTGAATGTTCATGAACTATTTCTGTACAAAATAGTTATAAATGTCACATGTTAAATGTTTAAATATTAACTGTCAGTTTACTGTACTGTGCCAACTGTACTACTATATGAGTACGTATGTTCTATTGTTTCATTGGAAATAAAACAGCAAAGTCCATTTAGCTGTCATCTGTTTTAATTATGAGACACAATTGTGTCAAAGTCATGACTTTTTTTTTATTTCATGCTGAAAAATAAGCAATGATTACTTTAAAAAAAAGTAGTTTCATACTTGTGAGTGTTGATGACACAACAGTTGATATTCTAGTTTCAAGCATGTTTTACTCAATATAGCTCATCAAATCTCAGCAACAAGCTGTAATATCTTACTGACATCATTTAGGAGCAAAACACTTAAAACAAGTAAAACACTCTAACATAAAATCTGGTTAGTGAGAAGAATGATCTTAGACAGAAAATAAGCAAACATCACCCTTATTTGAGATATTTCATCTTACTTAGATTTCAGTTTTTGCAGTGTGCTGGAGTCTGTCCCAGCTGCACTCGGGCGGAAGGCGGGGCACAAGTGTCCACCTGGCGGCAGGTGAGGTTCCCCGGGATGACAACAATGATCATGTCATTAGTGTGTTCATTGTAGCTTTTGCAGATGGTGCAAAAGAGAATGGAGTGAGGTTTCCCAGGCCAGCAAAATTAGCATCCCCGAGAACTTTGTGGCCCTAATCTGAATTGCATTACCAAGGTTTGGAATATGAATCATGTTGTATCAATAACTGGTGTAGTGAATAGAAGAGCAGATAAAGTGACACTCTGCTTTGTGTGTGCTCTCCCTCCATTCAGTGTTGCTGCTTAGAAACCCAGACTGGTGACCATGGTGTCAGCGGTCCCACAGGTTCACCTGTGCTTTGGCAACAAACGTGGATGTGGGTCGATGGAAACAAGAACCTGCTGGGAGGTGAGCCTTCAGAGAATAGTTCATTATTTCGGATGACCACGTGTCCTCTTTAACGTGTCGACACTTTTTGGCCTATGTACTGCAAAGGTTTACTGGTGTAAAGGTGTTCATGCACAGCAGGGGTCACCAACACCAGGTAGCCCGTAAGGACCAGATGAGTAGCCCGCTGGCCTGTTCTAAAAATAGCTCAAATAGCAGCACTTACCAGTGAGCTGCCTCTATTTTTTAAATTGTATTTATTTACTAGCAAGCTGGTCTCGCTTTGCTCGACATTTTTAATTCTAAGAGAGACAAAACTCAAATAGAATTTGAAAATCCAAGAAAATATTTTAAAGACTTGGTCTTCACTTGTTTAAATAAATTCATTAATTTTTTTACTTTGCTTCTTATAACTTTCAGAAAGACAATTTTAGAGTAAAAATACAACCTTAAAAATTATTTTAGGATTTTTAAACACATATACCTTTTTACCTTTTAAATTCCTTCCTCTTCTTTCCTGACAATTTAAATCAATGTTCAAGTAAATTTATTTTTTTTATTGTAAAGAATAATACATCAATTTTAATTTAATTCTTCATTTTAGCTTCTGTCTTTTCGACAAAGAATATTTGTGAAATATTTCTTCAAACTTATTATGATTAAAATTCAAAAAAATTATTCTGGCAAATCTAGAAAATCTGTAGAATCAAATTTGAATCTTATTTCTAAGTCTTTTGAATTTCTTTTAAAATTTTCGTTCTGGAAAATCTAGAAGAAATAATGATTTGTCTTTGTTAGAAATATAGCTTGGTCCAATTTGTTATATATTCTAACAAAGTGTAGATTAGATTTTAACCTATTTAAAACATGTCATCAAAATTCTAAAATTAATCTTAATCAGGAAAAATTACTAATGATGTTCCATAAATTATTTTTTTTATTTTTTCAAAAAGATTCGAATTAGCTAGTTTTTCTCTCCTTTTTTTCGGTAGAATTTTGAATTTTAAAGAGTCGAAATTGAAGATAAACTATGTTTCAAAATGTAATTGTCATTTTTTTTCGTGTTTTCTCCTCTTTTAAACCGTTCAATTAAGTGTAAATATCATTAATTATTAATAATAACATAGAGTTAAAGGCAAATTGAGCAAATTGGCTATTTCTGGCAATTTATTTAAGTGTGTATCAAACTGGTAGCCCTTCGCATTAATCAGTACCCAAGAAGTAGCTCTTGCTTTCAAAAAGGTTGGTGACCCCTGATGTACAGTCTAGGGTTGTACGGTATACCGGTACTGCGATACTAATGAATCATATTCGGTACAATACCGCCTCTAAAAAGTACCAGTTAGCGGCCCTTTTGTTTTACGGTCATGACAGCGCGTCGTTACGTCTTGGCATTGCTGGTTTTACGAGCAGAGGAGCATGTTCGGCAGCACACACACACACAGAGTACTTACAAGCAGACACAGAGTGTAGACAGAAAAGGGAGAACGGACGCATTTTGGCTTAAAAAGTAAAGATAAAGGTGAAGTTATAACACCCTCAGGAAGAGGTGCTTTAAGACATGGCTAGCAGCTAACCTCCATCTGCAGTGTTTTAGCTACTTCTAAATCACTAATCCTCACCTCCATGGCGACAAATAAAGTAAGTTTCTTCCACGTATCATTATCACTGCAGGACGAGGAATAGCTAAATATGCTTCACTACGCACCGCAGGAGGATACAATAGCTCACCGGCGTCACAATGTAAACAAACGCCATGGGTGGATCTTCACCTGACATCCACTGTAATGATACCAAGTACAGGAGCGTATATAGTCGATACTACTATGATTAAATCAATATTTTTTAGCATCACAAAATATTTTTCCGTCCCTGGACACATGAGGACTTTGAATATGACCAATGTATGATCCTGTACCTACTTGGTATCAGATCGAAAGCATCCAAACAAGAGAAGAATAAGTGATTGTTACATTTTAACAGAAGTGTAAATAGAACATGTTAAAACAGAAAATAAGCAGATTTTAACAATAAATGAACAAGTAGATTAATAATTAATTTTTAAAGTTCGTCCCTCATAATGTGTACAAAATAATAGGTGTATAAATGACACAATATGTTACTGCATACTAATTAGGAGTCTTTGTTTGTTTACTTACTACTAACAGACAAGTTGTCTAGTATGTTCACTATTTTATTTAAGAACTAAATTGCAATAATAAACATATGTTTCATGTACCCTAAGATTTTTTGTTAAAATAAGGACAATAATTACATTTTTTTTGTGGTCCCCTTTATGTAGAAAAGTATCAAAATACATTTTGGTACCAGTACCAAAATATTGGTATCTGGACAACACTAGTACAGATATACATTTATATTGATATACTATTCACTATTAGAAGCGGCCCTCTGAGAGCAACCATAACTGCGATGTGGCCCTCCATGAAAACAAGTTGGATATAGACCAGGGGTCACCAACGTGGTGCCCGCGGGCACCAGGTAGCCCGTAAGGACCAGATGAGTAGCCTGCTGGCCTGTTCTAAAAATAGCTCAAATAGCAGCACTTACCAGTGAGCTGCCTCTATTTTTTAAATTGTATTTATTTACTAGCCAGCTGGTCTCGCTTTGCTCGACATTTTTAATTCTAAGAGAGACAAAACTCAAATAGAATTTGAAAATCCAAGAAAATATTTTAAAGACTTGGTCTTCACTTGTTTAAATAAATTAATTAATTTTTTTACTTTGCCTCTTATAACTTTCAGAAAGACAATTTTAGAGAAAAAATACAACCTTAAAAATGATTTTAGGATTTTTAAACACATATACCTTTTTACCTTTTAAATTCCTTCCTCTTCTTTCCTGACAATTTAAATCAATGTTCAAGTAAATTAATTTTTTTTATTGTAAAGAATAATAAATACATTTTAATTTAATTCTTCATTTTAGCTTCTGTTTTTTCGACGAAGAATATTTGTGAAATATTTCGTCAAACTTAATATGATTAAAATTTTTAAAAAATTATTCTGGCAAATCTAGAAAATCTGTAGAATCAAATTTAAATCTTATTTCAAAGTCTTTTGAATTTATTTGAAAAATGTTTGTTCTGGAAAATCTAGAAGAAATAATGATTTGTCTTTGTTAGAAATATAGCTTGGTCCAATTTGTTATATATTCTAACAAAGTGCAGATTGGATTTTAACCTATTTAAAACATGTCATCAAAATTCTAAAATTAATCTTAATCAGGAAGAATGACTAATGATGTTCCATAAATTATTTTTTTTAATTTTTTCAACAAGATTCGAAGTAGCTAGTTTTTCTCTTCTTTTTTTTGGTTGAATTTTGAATTTTAAAGAGTCGAAATTGAAGATAAACTATGTTTCAAAATGTAATTGTCATTTTTGTGTGTTTTCTCCTCTTTTAAACCGTTCAATTAAGTGTAAATATCATTAATTATTAATAATAACATAGAGTTAAAGGTAAATTGAGCAAATTGGCTATTTCTGGCAATTTATTTAAGTGTGTATCAAACTGGTAGCCCTTCGCATTAATCACTACCCAAGAAGTAGCTCTTGCTTTCAAAAAGGTTGGTGACCCCTGATATAGACTGTATTAGAAAAGTATCGAAATATATTTTGGTACTAGTACCAAAATATTGGTATGGGGACAACCCTAGTCCAGTCAGTAGAAGATGAGTTGTATGCTGCATCTTATCTGCTGCCCTGCAGGCCTCACTGAGCTTTGTTTGTTTGCCCGGACTTCCTGAATGAGTGGTGGGTTATTTGCCAAGTGACCCCTCATAAATCTGTGGCTGTTATCTGTGTGTCCTAGGTCACATGGTCTTCAAGGGCGTGCTGGGACTCTTAACATCTGACATAAGGGGAACATCAAGTCAGACCTCCGCCAAGGAGGTGTGACTGACGGGGCAGTTCTTATTGTGAAATCTACCTAGCAACACATGAGTGGTAAGTGTTTGATCTCCATGAGACATTCTTGCACGTTCTCTTCAATTACAGCTGTTTTTCTTTCACTTTTAAAACTGATTTTCAAGCAAAAATACAACATTCTGATCAGATTTTCCACATTGTTTTCACACAAATACCAATCCAATCCACTTTATTTGTAAAGCACATTTGAACAACAAAAATGTTTCCAAAGTGCTGCACAACATCCATTTTCTACCGCTTCGGGGTCGCAGTAAAAACTAAAAATAAATAAATATAAAAATAAATATGATTAAAATTATTTTAAAGGGTAAAACTAATTAAAGCAATAAATAAAAATAAAAATTTAAAAACACAGAGGACCACACAACTGAGAGCCAGCATGGACGAATAGAACAGACAAGCCATTGTAATGTCTGCTCGCGGGAAAACAAAAATCCTAATCTACAATTTGACTCCCTGGAATGGCCTTGACGCTGCAACAACAGGAGCAGGCTGTTCTGAAAACATCCCCCCCCAAGGACACCTCAATGATGGACGCTTTTGACCTCCCTCCCTCCTCAACGACACCTGGAGTCAATCTTTTGCTTGCATGCAGAACGGCCCCAGGCCTATGGACACTACGTTAACACACCCAAAACAATGGGCACATACACACCCCCACCCCCACACCTTCACCAACGCTTGAATCTCCTTCGGGGTGATGAACGGCTGGCAGCGCTTCATAGCAGCAGTCTACCTCCAGGGCCCTATAGACTCGACTCTCACTATTATGTTAGATCCACTATGGACTGGACGCTCACACTATTATATTAGATCCACTATGGACTCGACTCTCACTATTATGTTAGATCCACTATGGACTGGATGCTCACTATTATGTTAGATCCACTATGGACTCGACTCTCACACTATTGTGTTAGATCCACTATGAACTGGACTCTCACTATTATGTTAGATCCACTATGGACTCGACTCTCACTATTATGTTAGATCCACTATGGACTGGATGCTCACTATTATGTTAGATCCACTATGGACTGGACTCTCACACTATTATGTTAGATCCACTATGGACTCGACTCTCACACTATTGTGTTAGATCCACTATGAACTGGACTCTCACTATTATGTTAGATCCACTATGGACTGGACTCTCACACTATTATGTTAGATCCACTATGGACTGGACTCTCACACTATTATATTAGATCCACTATGGACTCGACTCTCACTATTATGTTAGATCCACTATGGACTGGATGCTCACTATTATGTTAGATCCACTATGGACTGGACTCTCACTATTATGTTAGATCCACTATGGACTCGACTCACACTATTGTGTTAGATCCACTATGAACTGGACTCTCACTATTATGTTAGATCCACTATGGACTGGACTCTCACTATTATGTTAGATCCACTCTGGACTGGACTCTCACTATTATGTTAGATCCACTATGGACTCGACTCTCACACTATTATGTTAGATCCACTATGGACTGGATGCTCACTATTATGTTAGATCCACTATAATAATAATAATAATGGATTAGATTTATATAGCGCTTTTCTAGACACTCAAAGCGCTTCACAGAGAAGTGAGAACCCATCATTCATATTTACAACTCATTCATTCATCATTCATTCTCCGGTGTGAGCGGCACCGGGGGCAAGGGTGAAGTGTCCTGCCCAAGGACACAACGGCAGCGATTTTTTGGATGGTAAGAGGCGGGGAGCGAACCTGCAACCCTCAGGTTTCTGGCACGGTTGCTCTACCCACTACGCCATACCGCCCCACTATGGACTCGACTCTCACACTATTGTGTTAGATCCACTATGAACTGGACTCTCACTATTATGTTAGATCCACTATGGACTGGACTCTCACACTATTATGTTAGATCCACTATGAACTGGACTCTCACTATTATGTTAGATCCACTATGGACTGGACTCTCACACTATTATGTTAGATCCACTATGAACTGGACTCTCACTATTATGTTAGATCCACTATGGACTGGACTCTCACACTATTATGTTAGATCCACTATGGACTGGACTCTCACACTATTATGATAGATCCACTATGGACTGGACTCTCACTATTATGTTAGATCCACTATGGACTGGACTCTCACTATTATGTTAGATCCACTATGGACTGGACTCTCACACTATTATGATAGATCCACTATGGACTGGACTCTCACTATTATGTTAGATCCACTATGGACTGGACTCTCACTATTATGTTAGATCCACTATGGACTGGACTCTCACTATTATGTTAGATCCACTATGGACTGGACTCTCACTATTATGTTAGATCCACTATGGACTGGACTCTCACTATTATGTTAGATCCACTATGGACTGGACTCTCACACTATTATGCTAGATCCACTATGGACTGGACTCTCACACTATTATGTTAGATCCACTATGGACTGGACTCTCACACTATTATGTTAGATCCATTATGGACTGGACTCACACTATTATGTTAGATCCACTATGGACTGGACTCTCACTATTATGTTAGATCCACTATGGACTGGACTCTAACTATTATGTTAGATCCACTATGGACTGGACTCTCACACTATTATGTTAGATCCACTATGGACTGGACTCTCACACTATTATGTTAGATCCACTATGGACTGGACTCTCACACTATTATGTTAGATCCACTATGGACTGGACTCTCACACTGTTATGTTAGATCCACTATGGACTGGACTCTCACACTATTATGTTAGATCCACTATGGACTGGACTCTCACACTATTATGTTAGATCCACTATGGACTGGACTCACACTATTATGTTAGATCCACTATGGACTGGACTCTCTCACTATTATGTTAGATCCACTATGGACTGGACTCTCACTATTATGTTAGATCCACTATGGATTAGACTCTCTCACTATTATGTTAGATCCACTATGGACTGGACTCTCTCACTATTATGTTAGATCCACTATGGACTGGACTCTCACTATTATGTTAGATCCACTATGGATTAGACTCTCTCACTATTATGTTAGATCCACTATGGACTGGACTCTCTCACTATTATGTTAGATCCACTATGGACTGGACTCTCAACATTGCTTCTAGTTGTTGTGTTGGGATGGTTTTGTGTCATGTTGAGTACAAAGTTAGTGTACAAGGTTAAGTTTTGTGTTATGTTGAGTACAAAGTTAGTGTACAAGGTTAAGAACCTACAGTATGTTTCCTACTTCACATATACAGCCCAACGCTTTCCACCCAAAAAGTCAGTGGGTGTGGTGGTCTAACTGTCCCGAGGGAAGGGGAGACCCTGCCAAGATTCCACTGGCAAGATGGCCGCGGTGCACGTTAGCGTTGCCGAGAGCACTTTCTCCTGTCACCGTGGCAACAAATATTTTGCGAGGGGCCTCGCCTCGATGACGGAGGAGTGATACTTGACCCTACCTCACAATTAGTAACCTTCTTTCTGTCAGCCATGTGAGAGAAACACCACTAGAAGGCCTAGAACAGGACTGTCCAGAGTGCGGCGGGGGGGGGGCATTTGTGGCCTGCAGCTCATTTTTTAGCAGCACAATTGTTAGCATGCTAATATTAGCATGCCAGCTTTTTGGCTAATTGACTAATTTGTCAAATATTACTACATCTCAGTCAGGGGCGTCACTAGATTTTAAGGACAGGGGGGGGGCTTAGCCCCCAGGAGATGCACAGGATGCGAGCACAAAACTTCACAAACGGCTAACAAAGACTTAGAAATGAATCATTGTTATTATTATTATTTCAGTGGGTTTATTTTCAATGTGTGTTCAGTACAACAACAAACATGGTGACATTTTGTTTACAGCATCAACAAGAAACAATGACTTGCATGATCCTTCAAGATACACTGAAACACAATGAAAGTCATGGCATTAGCATCTATGTTATTACTTCACAACATAGAGGCTAATGCCACCACTTTCGCTCACAATACAGTAATTGTTTGTTCCCAAATATTTTGAAGTTGCACAGATTACATTTTGGGCACATATGTGACTAAAATGATTGTAAATTCAAGCCCTGGAAATATTACTTAATTACTTGAATTAAAGTAATATCTGGATCGGGATCATTTGGCTTGTATATAATATATTTATATATACACTACCGTTCAAAAGTTTGGGGTCACCCAAACAACTTTGTGGAATAGCCTTCATTTCTAAGAACAAGAATAGACTGTCGAGTTTCAGATGAAAGTTCTCTTTTTCTGGCCATTTTGAGCGTTTAATTGACCCCACAAATGTGATGCTCCAGAAACTCAATCTGCTCCAAGGAAGGTCAGTTTTGTAGCTTCTGTAACGAGCTAAAGTGTTTTCAGATGTGTGAACATGATTGCACAAGGGTTTTCTAATCATCAATTAGCCTTCTGAGCTAATGAGCAAACACATTGTACCATTAGAACACTGGAGTGATAGTTGCTGGAAATGGGCCTCTATACACCTATGTAGATATTGCACCAAAAAGCAGACATTTGCAGCTAGAATAGTCATTTACCACATTAGCAATGTATAGAGTGTATTTCTTTAAAGTTAAGACTAGTTTAAAGTTATCTTCATTGAAAAGTACAGTGCTTTTCCTTCAAAAATAAGGACAATTCAATGTGACCCCAAACTTTTGAACGGTAGTGTATATATATATATATATATATATATATATATATATATATATATATATATATATATATATATATATATATATATATATATATATATATATATATATATATATATATTATGGCAAGCCGTTAAGGAAATTAAATATATATGGAAGTCTGAATAGAAATGAGAAACGTTTATATATACTGTAAATAAGAAAGACTGCTGATCTGAAAAAGAGCCAAAGCTGTCAAAGAGCTGAGGGACCATCTTCAAAGTGCAACGCTGAAACAAATAATGCAAACAATAAAACATAACTTCCAAGGCTTGAGAGTAATGTAGTCCCGTCGTCCCGGGGTCGGTAAAAAAAATGCACTGGACAAAATTAAATGCTCCCTGGGACGATGGCTTTTAACCATTTTCTTTCTTTTTCTTTTTATGTATTTATTCATTTTACATTTTATATTAAATGTCTTGGTTCTTCCACCCTCTGAAAATCCTATGAAATGTTTAACAAGCCATACTATAATAATACAACAGCTATTAATGTAACAATACAATAAAACAAATATATTTAATGATGTTTTTTTCATTATTTTAACTGTATATAGATTCTACAAGAAACACAAAACTTAAAAACTAAATTATTTACAATTGCAGACACAAGGTTCTTGTTCTGCAGTGCTGTGTGCTAATGTGCTTCGTACACCTGCAGGACCGCAAGCAAGGTCGCAGAGAAAATGCGGACAGGATTTTGAGTGATGTGGGCCTTTTTTTATATGAACAAGTGGAATGGATTGGATACCGACGCACTAAAGGGGCTCTCTATCTTACGCTATGAAGTGAGGGGAAACTGAGTGAATATAGACAGGTTATATTATTATTTATTTAAACTCATATTCGGGCCACTTTATAAAGAATATGTCGGCATGTATTTGTAAAAAAAAAAAAAAAAAAAAAGAAAATAATACTTTTATGGAAAAACAAATAAGTAGATTTTTAGAAAATAATAGTTTTATGGAAAAAAAATAAGTAGCTTTTTAGAAAATAATACTTTTATGGAAAAACAAATAAGTAGCTTTTTAGAAAATAATACTTTTATGGAAAAACAAATAAGTAGCTTTTTAGAAAATAATACTTTTATGTAAAAAAAAATAAGTAGCTTTTTAGATAATAATACTTTTATGGAAAAAAAATAAGTAGCTATTTAGAAAATAATACTTTTATGGAAAAAAATAAGTAGCTTTTTAGAAAATTATACTTTTATGGAAAAAAAAATAAGTAGCTTTTTAGAAAATAATACTTTTATGGAAAAAAATAAGTAGCTTTTTAGATAATAATACTTTTATGGATAAAAAAAATTAGTAGCTATTTAGAAAATAATACTTTTATGGAAAAAAAATAAGTAGCTTTTTAGAAAATTATACTTTTATGGAAAAAAAAAAATTGATTTTTAAAAAAAAAATTTAACACCAAATTATTTATGGGGGCTTAAGAACATTTTAGGGGGGCTTGAGCCCCCCTAAAATAGGCCTAACAATGCCAATGATCTCAGTCATAGTTTAGTCCTTGATGCATTTGAATGTTAGCATCTGTAAGCATGCTATTGTTAGAATGTTAGCATAGCACTGTTAGCATGCTAGCTTTGTGTTAGCTCATTTTGCTCATATTTTTTTGTTACTTGACGCTATCTCGCCGTCGTGCTAATTTGTTAGCATTTCAAATGGGATTTGGCTCTTCAGCAGTCACACAAGATTTATACCAAATTCATTTTTTAAATTTTATTATATTGTATTGGTGTTGATGGAGGAAACTACCAAGATGGCGCCCGCAGCATTTGATTTGTCAGTCTGTGGTCCTCAGTGGAAAAAATCTAGCCGGGTGTTGTTTTAAGGAGGTGTTATTGCAGACATAACCAGTAGGGGGGGCAGTGACTGACATGTACCTGAGCCCAGTGGTTCTTGAAGACAATCATGCAGGTCTCTGGGTCCACGCCTTGCAGCACCAGAGACTGCCCATCTTGGTTTCCGTTGGCAACCATGGAAGCCATCGCGGCGGGCGGGCTCTCATGTGGCTTTCACCATGTCACAAGCGGGGGCGGTAGGGCGTCCATGACTGCTGAGTGGGTGCGAGCGTAACCACGGGAGACAGACTAGCCACACGAGACCTGTAGGGGGGCGGGGAAACACACCGGTTCAGAGACCTGAGGGAAAAAAAAGCCACATCTCCAGAAACATTGTGCATAGTTCACCCCACCCTGCTGCAGCTATGCGAGGCATGCAGGGACAATATCCAGTGAGGTCACATGACTTGAGAGCGCGCTGTCAAATAGTTGTGAGTGGAGCTCACGCTACGCCAAAGTTTTCCAAAACTTTTTGGAAATTGGCAAGGTGTCTATATTTGGACAGAGGAAGGACTTGTTGTGGTTGGACAAGTGGACTAGTGGGCTGGAGCAGGACTTTTGCTTTGCTGTGACAACACTAAGAACCTTCTGGAGCCATCCTAGGCAACATGACATAACTCACTGCTAGACGATCCAGTACTACACACAAATAAAGTAACTAGGACCCAGTACTCTACACAAATAAAGTGACTAGGACCCAGTACTCTACACAAATAAAGTGACTAGGACCCAGTACTCCACACAAATAAAGTGACTAGGACCCAGTACTACACACAAATAAAGTGACTAGGACCCAGTACTCGACACAAATAAAGTGACTGGGACCCAGTACTCTACACAAATAAAGTAACTAGGACCCAGTACTCTACACAAATAAAGTAACTAGGACCCAGTACTCTACACAAATAAAGTGACTAGGACCCAGTACTCTACACAAATAAAGTGACTAGGACCCAGTACTCTACACAAATAAAGTAACTAGGACCCAGTACTCTACACAAATAAAGTGACTAGGACCCAGTACTACACACAAATAAAGTAACTAGGACCCAGTACTCCACACAAATAAAGTGACTAGGACCCAGTACTCTACACAAATAAAGTGACTAGGACCCAGTACTCTACACAAATAAAGTGACTAGGACCCAGTACTCTACACAAATAAAGTAACTAGGACCCAGTACTCTACACAAATAAAGTGACTAGGACCCAGTACTCTACACAAATAAAGTAACTAGGACCCAGTACTCAACACAAATAAAGTGACTAGGACCCAGTACTCTACACAAATAAAGTAACCAGGACCCAGTACTCTACACAAATAAAGTGACTAGGACCCAGTACTCTACACAAATAAAGTAACTAGGACCCAGTATTCCACACAAATAAAGTGACTAGGACCCAGTACTCTACACAAATAAAGTAACTAGGACCCAGTACTCTACACAAATAAAGTGACTAGGACCCAGTACTCTACACAAATAAAGTAACTAGGACCCAGTACTCTACACAAATAAAGTGACTAGGACCCAGTACTCTACACAAATAAAGTAACTAGGACCCAGTACTCAACACAAATAAAGTGACTAGGACCCAGTACTCTACACAAATAAAGTGACTAGGATCCAGTACTCCACACAAATAAAGTAACTAGGACCCAGTACTCCACACAAATAAAGTAACTAGGACCCAGTACTCTACACAAATAAAGTAACTAGGACCCAGTACTCTACACAAATAAAGTAACTAGGACCCAGTACTCTACACAAATAAAGTAACTAGGACCCAGTACTCTACACAAATAAAGTAACTAGGACCCAGTACTCTACACAAATAAAGTAACTAGGACCCAGTACTACACACAAATAAAGTAACTAGGACCCAGTACTTTGCACAAATAAAGTGACTAGGACCCAGTACTCTACACAAATAAAGTGACTAGGACCCAGTACTCTACACAAATAAAGTGACTAGGACCCAGTACTCTACACAAATAAAGTGACTAGGACCCAGTACTCTACACAAATAAAGTAACTAGGACCCAGTACTCTACACAAATAAAGTGACTAGGACCCAGTACTCTACACAAATAAAGTAACTAGGACCCAGTACTCTACACAAATAAAGTGACTAGGACCCAGTACTCTACACAAATAAAGTAACTAGGACCCAGTACTCGACACAAATAAAGTAACTAGGACCCAGTATTCCACACAAATAAAGTGACTAGGACCCAGTACTCTACACAAATAAAGTAACTAACCAGTTACGAGGAACTACACACTACCACAGGTTTTAAACTCAAGGCTTTTTTTTCATAAAATTATAACTTTTGTGGAGGAAAAATCTAAATGGATTTGAATAAAATTACAACTTTTTGGGGTCAAACTAAACTTTACTGTCATAAAATACAAATGTTTGGGGTGTCAAATTAAACTTTTTTCTAAAAAGAAATGACGACTTCTTGGACTAAATAATATAGCTGTTCTCAAAGGATTGACTTTTTGCGGGAGACATAATTTTATTCATCCATTCATCCATTTTCTACCGCTTATCCCTTTCAGGGTCGCGGGGGGTGCTGGAGCCTATCTCAGCTACAACTTTATTTGATCAAAATTGTGACATTTTAATTATTATTATCACTATTATTATTATGTTATTACTTTTATTCATACATTTTATTACTTTTTTTTTCCATAAAAGTATTATTATCTAAAAAGCTACTTATTTTTTTTTCATAAAAGTATAATTTTCTAAAAAGCTACTTTTTTTTTTTTCCATAAAAGTATTATTTTCTAAAAAGCTACTTATTTTTTTCCATAAAAGTGTAATTTTCTAAAAAGCTACTTATTTTTTTCCATAAAAGTATTATTTTCTAAATAGCTACTTTTTTTTTTTCCATAAAAGTATTATTTTCTAAAAAGCTACTTATTTTTTTTCCATAAAAGTATAATTTTCTAAAAAGCTACTTATTTTTTTTCCATAAAAGTATTATTTTCTAAAAATCTACTTATTTGTTTTTCCATAAAAGTATTATTTTCTAAAAAGCTATTTTTTTTTCCATAAAAGTATAATTTTCTAAAAAGCTACTTATTTTTTTCCATAAAAGTATTATTTTCTAAAAAGCTACTTATTTGTTTTCCATAAAAGTATTATTTTCTAAAAAGCTACTTATTTTTTTTCCATAAAAGTATAATTTTCTAAAAAGCTACTTATTTTTTTCCATAAAAGTATTATTTTCTAAATAGCTACTTATTTCTTTTCCATAAAAGTATTATTATCTAAAAAGCTACTTTTTTTTTTTTTACATAAAAGTATTATTTTCTAAAAAGCTACTTATTTGTTTTCCATAAAAGTATTATTTTCTAAAAAGCTACTTATTTGTTTTTCCATAAAAGTATTATTTTCTAAAAAGCTACTTATTTTTTTTCCATAAAAGTATAATTTTCTAAAAAGCTACTTATTTGTTTTTCCATAAAAGTATTATTTTCTAAAAATCTACTTATTTGTTTTTCCATAAAAGTATAATTTTCTAAAAAGCTACTTTTTTTTTTCCATAAAAGTATTATTTTCTAAATAGCTACTTATTTTTTTTCCATAAAAGTATTATTATCTAAAAAGCTACTTTTTTTTTTTTACATAAAAGTATTATTTTCTAAAAAGCTACTTTTTTTTTTTACATAAAAGTATAATTTTCTAAAAAGCTACTTATTTGTTTTTCCATAAAAGTATTATTTTCTAAAAAGCTACTTATTTGTTTTTCCATAAAAGTATTATTTTCTAAAAAGCTACTTATTTTTTTTCCATAAAAGTATAATTTTCTAAAAAGCTACTTATTTTTTTTCCATAAAAGTATTATTTTCTAAAAATCTACTTATTTGTTTTTCCATAAAAGTATTATTTTCTAAAAATCTACTTATTTTTTTTCCATAAAAGTATTATTTTCTAAAAAGCTATTTATTTTTTTTCCATAAAAGTATAATTTTCTAAAAAGCTACTTATTTTTTTCCATAAAAGTATTATTTTCTAAAAAGCTACTTATTTGTTTTTCCATAAAAGTATTATTTTCTAAAAAGCTACTTATTTTTTTCCATAAAAGTATAATTTTCTAAAAAGCTACTTATTTTTTTCCATAAAAGTATTATTTTCTAAATAGCTACTTATTTTTTTTCCATAAAAGTATTATTTTCTAAAAAGCTACTTATTTTTTTTCCATTAAAGTATTATTTTCTAAAAATCTACTTATTTGTTTTTCCATAAAAGTATTATTTTCAAAAAGCTATTTTTTTTTTTTCCATAAAAGTATAATTTTCTAAAAAGCTACTTATTTTTTTTCCATAAAAGTATTATTTTCTAAAAAGCTACTTATTTGTTTTCCATAAAAGTATTATTTTCTAAAAAGCTACTTATTTTTTTTCCATAAAAGTATAATTTTCTAAAAAGCTACTTATTTTTTTTCCATAAAAGTATTATTTTCTAAATAGCTACTTATTTTTTTTCCATAAAAGTATTATTTTCTAAAAAGCTACTTTTTTTTTTTCCATAAAAGTATAATTTTCTAAAAATCTACTTATTTGTTTTTCCATAAAAGTATTATTTTCTAAAAATCTACTTATTTGTTTTTCCATAAAAGTATTATTTTCTAAAAAGCTACTTATTTTTTTTCCATAAAAGTATAATTTTCTAAAAAGCTACTTATTTTTTTCCATAAAAGTATTATTTTCTAAAAAGCTACTTATTTGTTTTTCCATAAAAGTATTATTTTCTAAAAAGCTACTTATTTTTTTCCATAAAAGTATAATTTTCTAAAAAGCTACTTATTTTTTTCCATAAAAGTATTATTTTCTAAATAGCTACTTATTTTTTTTCCATAAAAGTATTATTTTCTAAAAAGCTACTTATTTTTTTTCCATAAAAGTATAATTTTCTAAAAAGCTACTTATTTTTTTTCCATAAAAGTATTATTTTCTAAAAATCTACTTATTTGTTTTTCCATAAAAGTATTATTTTCTAAAAAGCTATTTTTTTTTCCATAAAAGTATAATTTTCTAAAAAGCTACTTATTTTTTTTCCATAAAAGTATTATTTTCTAAAAAGCTACTTATTTGTTTTCCATAAAAGTATTATTTTCTAAAAAGCTACTTATTTTTTTTCCATAAAAGTATAATTTTCTAAAAAGCTACTTATTTATTTTCCATAAAAGTATTATTTTCTAAATAGCTACTTATTTTTTTTTCCATAAAAGTATTATTATCTAAAAAGCTACTTATTTTTTTTTATACATAAAAGTATTATTTTCTAAAAAGCTACTTATTTTTTTTCCATAAAAGTATTATTTTCTAAAAAGCTACTTATTTTTTTTCCATAAAAGTATAATTTTCTAAAAAGCTACTTATTTTTTTTCCATAAAAGTATTATTTTCTAAAAATCTACTTATTTGTTTTTCCATAAAAGTATTATTTTCTAAAAAGCTATTTATTTTTTTTCCATAAAAGTATAATTTTCTAAAAAGCTACTTATTTTTTTTCCATAAAAGTATTATTTTCTAAAAAGCTACTTATTTGTTTTCCATAAAAGTATTATTTTCTAAAAAGCTACTTATTTTTTTTCCATAAAAGTATAATTTTCTAAAAAGCTACTTATTTTTTTTCCATAAAAGTATTATTTTCTAAATAGCTACTTTTTTTTTTTCCATAAAAGTATTATTTTCTAAAAAGCTACTTTTTTTTTTTCCATAAAAGTATAATTTTCTAAAAATCTACTTATTTGTTTTTCCATAAAAGTATTATTTTCTAAAAATCTACTTATTTGTTTTTCCATAAAAGTATTATTTTCTAAAAAGCTATTTATTTATTTTCCATAAAAGTATAATTTTCTAAAAAGCTACTTATTTTTTTCCATAAAAGTATTATTTTCTAAAAAGCTACTCATTTGTTTTTCCATAAAAGTATTATTTTCTAAAAAGCTACTTATTTTTTTCCATAAAAGTGTAATTTTCTAAAAAGCTACTTATTTTTTTCCATAAAAGTATTATTTTCTAAATAGCTACTTTTTTTTTTTCCATAAAAGTATTATTTTCTAAAA
Organism: Entelurus aequoreus; assembly: GCF_033978785.1. Taxonomy (NCBI): domain Eukaryota; kingdom Metazoa; phylum Chordata; class Actinopteri; order Syngnathiformes; family Syngnathidae; genus Entelurus; species Entelurus aequoreus. The sequence continues at coordinate 43,944,622 of NC_084752.1, read as the reverse complement.
AGCTACTTATTTTTTTTCCATAAAAGTATAATTTTCTAAAAAGCTACTTATTTTTTTTCCATAAAAGTATTATTTTCTAAAAATCTACTTATTTGTTTTTCCATAAAAGTATTATTTTCTAAAAAGCTATTTTTTTTTTTCCATAAAAGTATAATTTTCTAAAAAGCTACTTATTTTTTTCCATAAAAGTATTATTTTCTAAAAAGCTACTTATTTGTTTTCCATAAAAGAATTATTTTCTAAAAAGCTACTTATTTTTTTTCCATAAAAGTATAATTTTCTAAAAAGCTACTTATTTTTTTCCATAAAAGTATTATTTTCTAAATAGCTACTTATTTCTTTTCCATAAAAGTATTATTATCTAAAAAGCTACTTTTTTTTTTTTTACATAAAAGTATTATTTTCTAAAAAGCTACTTATTTGTTTTCCATAAAAGTATTATTTTCTAAAAAGCTACTTATTTGTTTTTCCATAAAAGTATTATTTTCTAAAAAGCTACTTATTTTTTTTTCCATAAAAGTATAATTTTCTAAAAAGCTACTTATTTGTTTTTCCATAAAAGTATTATTTTCTAAAAATCTACTTATTTGTTTTTCCATAAAAGTATAATTTTCTAAAAAGCTCCTTTTTTTTTCCATAAAAGTATTATTTTCTAAATAGCTACTTATTTTTTTTCCATAAAAGTATTATTATCTAAAAAGCTACTTTTTTTTTTTTACATAAAAGTATTATTTTCTAAAAAGCTACTTTTTTTTTTTACATAAAAGTATAATTTTATAAAAAGCTACTTATTTGTTTTTCCATAAAAGTATTATTTTCTAAAAAGCTACTTATTTGTTTTTCCATAAAAGTATTATTTTCTAAAAAGCTACTTATTTTTTTTCCATAAAAGTATAATTTTCTAAAAAGCTACTTATTTTTTTTTCCATAAAAGTATTATTTTCTAAAAATCTACTTATTTGTTTTTCCATAAAAGTATTATTTTCTAAAAATCTACTTATTTTTCTTCCATAAAAGTATTATTTTCTAAAAAGCTATTTATTTTTTTTCCATAAAAGTATAATTTTCTAAAAAGCTACTTATTTTTTTCCATAAAAGTATTATTTTCTAAAAAGCTACTTATTTGTTTTTCCATAAAAGTATTATTTTCTAAAAAGCTACTTATTTTTTTCCATAAAAGTATAATTTTCTAAAAAGCTACTTATTTTTTTCCATAAAAGTATTATTTTCTAAATAGCTACTTATTTTTTTCCATAAAAGTATTATTTTCTAAAAAGCTACTTATTTTTTTTCCATAAAAGTATAATTTTCTAAAAAGCTACTTATTTTTTTTCCATTAAAGTATTATTTTCTAAAAATCTACTTATTTGTTTTTCCATAAAAGTATTATTTTCTAAAAAGCTATTTATTTATTTTCCATAAAAGTATAATTTTCTAAAAAGCTACTTATTTTTTTCCATAAAAGTATTATTTTCTAAAAAGCTACTCATTTGTTTTTCCATAAAAGTATTATTTTCTAAAAAGCTACTTATTTTTTTCCATAAAAGTGTAATTTTCTAAAAAGCTACTTATTTTTTTCCATAAAAGTATTATTTTCTAAATAGCTACTTTTTTTTTTTCCATAAAAGTATTATTTTCTAAAAAGCTACTTATTTTTTTTCCATAAAAGTATAATTTTCTAAAAAGCTACTTATTTTTTTTCCATAAAAGTATTATTTTCTAAAAATCTACTTATTTGTTTTTCCATAAAAGTATTATTTTCTAAAAAGCTATTTTTTTTTTCCATAAAAGTATAATTTTCTAAAAAGCTACTTATTTTTTTCCATAAAAGTATTATTTTCTAAAAAGCTACTTATTTGTTTTCCATAAAAGTATTATTTTCTAAAAAGCTACTTATTTTTTTTCCATAAAAGTATAATTTTCTAAAAAGCTACTTATTTTTTTCCATAAAAGTATTATTTTCTAAATAGCTACTTATTTCTTTTCCATAAAAGTATTATTATCTAAAAAGCTACTTTTTTTTTTTTTACATAAAAGTATTATTTTCTAAAAAGCTACTTATTTGTTTTCCATAAAAGTATTATTTTCTAAAAAGCTACTTATTTGTTTTTCCATAAAAGTATTATTTTCTAAAAAGCTACTTATTTTTTTTCCATAAAAGTATAATTTTCTAAAAAGCTACTTATTTGTTTTTCCATAAAAGTATTATTTTCTAAAAATCTACTTATTTGTTTTTCCATAAAAGTATAATTTTCTAAAAAGCTACTTTTTTTTTTCCATAAAAGTATTATTTTCTAAATAGCTACTTATTTTTTTTCCATAAAAGTATTATTATCTAAAAAGCTACTTTTTTTTTTTTACATAAAAGTATTATTTTCTAAAAAGCTACTTTTTTTTTTTCCATAAAAGTATTATTTTCTAAAAATCTACTTATTTTTTTTCCATAAAAGTATTATTTTCTAAAAAGCTATTTATTTTTTTTCCATAAAAGTATAATTTTCTAAAAAGCTACTTATTTTTTTCCATAAAAGTATTATTTTCTAAAAAGCTACTTATTTGTTTTTCCATAAAAGTATTATTTTCTAAAAAGCTACTTATTTTTTTCCATAAAAGTATAATTTTCTAAAAAGCTACTTATTTTTTTCCATAAAAGTATTATTTTCTAAATAGCTACTTATTTTTTTCCATAAAAGTATTATTTTCTAAAAAGCTACTTATTTTTTTTCCATAAAAGTATAATTTTCTAAAAAGCTACTTATTTTTTTTCCATTAAAGTATTATTTTCTAAAAATCTACTTATTTGTTTTTCCATAAAAGTATTATTTTCTAAAAAGCTATTTATTTATTTTCCATAAAAGTATAATTTTCTAAAAAGCTACTTATTTTTTTCCATAAAAGTATTATTTTCTAAAAAGCTACTCATTTGTTTTTCCATAAAAGTATTATTTTCTAAAAAGCTACTTATTTTTTTCCATAAAAGTGTAATTTTCTAAAAAGCTACTTATTTTTTTCCATAAAAGTATTATTTTCTAAATAGCTACTTTTTTTTTTTCCATAAAAGTATTATTTTCTAAAAAGCTACTTATTTTTTTTCCATAAAAGTATAATTTTCTAAAAAGCTACTTATTTTTTTTCCATAAAAGTATTATTTTCTAAAAATCTACTTATTTGTTTTTCCATAAAAGTATTATTTTCTAAAAAGCTATTTTTTTTTTCCATAAAAGTATAATTTTCTAAAAAGCTACTTATTTTTTTCCATAAAAGTATTATTTTCTAAAAAGCTACTTATTTGTTTTCCATAAAAGTATTATTTTCTAAAAAGCTACTTATTTTTTTTCCATAAAAGTATAATTTTCTAAAAAGCTACTTATTTTTTTCCATAAAAGTATTATTTTCTAAATAGCTACTTATTTCTTTTCCATAAAAGTATTATTATCTAAAAAGCTACTTTTTTTTTTTTTACATAAAAGTATTATTTTCTAAAAAGCTACTTATTTGTTTTCCATAAAAGTATTATTTTCTAAAAAGCTACTTATTTGTTTTTCCATAAAAGTATTATTTTCTAAAAAGCTACTTATTTTTTTTCCATAAAAGTATAATTTTCTAAAAAGCTACTTATTTGTTTTTCCATAAAAGTATTATTTTCTAAAAATCTACTTATTTGTTTTTCCATAAAAGTATAATTTTCTAAAAAGCTACTTTTTTTTTTCCATAAAAGTATTATTTTCTAAATAGCTACTTATTTTTTTTCCATAAAAGTATTATTATCTAAAAAGCTCCTTTTTTTTTTTTACATAAAAGTATTATTTTCTAAAAAGCTACTTTTTTTTTTTACATAAAAGTATAATTTTCTAAAAAGCTACTTATTTGTTTTTCCATAAAAGTATTATTTTCTAAAAAGCTACTTATTTGTTTTTCCATAAAAGTATTATTTTCTAAAAAGCTACTTATTTTTTTTCCATAAAAGTATAATTTTCTAAAAAGCTACTTATTTTTTTTCCATAAAAGTATTATTTTCTAAAAATCTACTTATTTGTTTTTCCATAAAAGTATTATTTTCTAAAAATCTACTTATTTTTTTTCCATAAAAGTATTATTTTCTAAAAAGCTATTTATTTTTTTTCCATAAAAGTATAATTTTCTAAAAAGCTACTTATTTTTTTCCATAAAAGTATTATTTTCTAAAAAGCTACTTATTTGTTTTTCCATAAAAGTATTATTTTCTAAAAAGCTACTTATTTTTTTCCATAAAAGTATAATTTTCTAAAAAGCTACTTATTTTTTTCCATAAAAGTATTATTTTCTAAATAGCTACTTATTTTTTTCCATAAAAGTATTATTTTCTAAAAAGCTACTTATTTTTTTTCCATAAAAGTATAATTTTCTAAAAAGCTACTTATTTTTTTTCCATTAAAGTATTATTTTCTAAAAATCTACTTATTTGTTTTTCCATAAAAGTATTATTTTCTAAAAAGCTATTTATTTTTTTTCCATAAAAGTATAATTTTCTAAAAAGCTACTTATTTTTTTTCCATAAAAGTATTATTTTCTAAAAAGCTACTTATTTGTTTTCCATAAAAGTATTATTTTCTAAAAAGCTACTTATTTTTTTTCCATAAAAGTATAATTTTCTAAAAAGCTACTTATTTTTTTTCCATAAAAGTATTATTTTCTAAATAGCTACTTATTTTTTTTCCATAAAAGTATTATTTTCTAAAAAGCTACTTATTTTTTTCCATAAAAGTATAATTTTCTAAAAATCTACTTATTTGTTTTTCCATAAAAGTATTATTTTCTAAAAATCTACTTATTTGTTTTTCCATAAAAGTATTATTTTCTAAAAAGCTACTTATTTTTTTCCATAAAAGTATAATTTTCTAAAAAGCTACTTATTTTTTTCCATAAAAGTATTATTTTCTAAAAAGCTACTTATTTGTTTTTCCATAAAAGTATAATTTTCTAAAAAGCTACTTATTTTTTTCCATAAAAGTATAATTTTCTAAAAAGCTACTTATTTTTTTCCATAAAAGTATTATTTTCTAAATAGCTACTTATTTTTTTTCCATAAAAGTATTATTTTCTAAAAAGCTACTTATTTTTTTTCCATAAAAGTATAATTTTCTAAAAAGCTACTTATTTTTTTTCCATAAAAGTATTATTTTCTAAAAATCTACTTATTTGTTTTTCCATAAAAGTATTATTTTCTAAAAAGCTATTTTTTTTTTCCATAAAAGTATAATTTTCTAAAAAGCTACTTATTTTTTTTCCATAAAAGTATTATTTTCTAAAAAGCTACTTATTTGTTTTCCATAAAAGTATTATTTTCTAAAAAGCTACTTATTTTTTTTCCATAAAAGTATAATTTTCTAAAAAGCTACTTATTTATTTTCCATAAAAGTATTATTTTCTAAATAGCTACTTATTTTTTTTCCATAAAAGTATTATTATCTAAAAAGCTACTTATTTTTTTTATACATAAAAGTATTATTTTCTAAAAAGCTCCTTATTTTTTTTCCATAAAAGTATTATTTTCTAAAAAGCTACTTATTTTTTTTCCATAAAAGTATAATTTTCTAAAAAGCTACTTATTTTTTTTCCATAAAAGTATTATTTTCTAAAAATCTACTTATTTGTTTTTCCATAAAAGTATTATTTTCTAAAAAGCTATTTATTTTTTTTCCATAAAAGTATAATTTTCTAAAAAGCTACTTATTTTTTTTCCATAAAAGTATTATTTTCTAAAAAGCTACTTATTTGTTTTCCATAAAAGTATTATTTTCTAAAAAGCTACTTATTTTTTTTCCATAAAAGTATAATTTTCTAAAAAGCTACTTATTTTTTTTCCATAAAAGTATTATTTTCTAAATAGCTACTTATTTTTTTTCCATAAAAGTATTATTTTCTAAAAAGCTACTTTTTTTTTTTCCATAAAAGTATAATTTTCTAAAAATCTACTTATTTGTTTTTCCATAAAAGTATTATTTTCTAAAAATCTACTTATTTGTTTTTCCATAAAAGTATTATTTTCTAAAAAGCTATTTATTTATTTTCCATAAAAGTATAATTTTCTAAAAAGCTACTTATTTTTTTCCATAAAAGTATTATTTTCTAAAAAGCTACTCATTTGTTTTTCCATAAAAGTATTATTTTCTAAAAAGCTACTTATTTTTTTCCATAAAAGTGTAATTTTCTAAAAAGCTACTTATTTTTTTCCATAAAAGTATTATTTTCTAAATAGCTACTTTTTTTTTTCCATAAAAGTATTATTTTCTAAAAAGCTACTTATTTTTTTTCCATAAAAGTATAATTTTCTAAAAAGCTACTTATTTGTTTTTCCATAAAAGTATTATTTTCTAAAAATCTACTTATTTGTTTTTCCATAAAAGTATAATTTTCTAAAAAGCTACTTTTTTTTTTCCATAAAAGTATTATTTTCTAAATAGCTACTTATTTTTTTTCCATAAAAGTATTATTATCTAAAAAGCTCCTTTTTTTTTTTTACATAAAAGTATTATTTTCTAAAAAGCTACTTTTTTTTTTACATAAAAGTATAATTTTCTAAAAAGCTACTTATTTGTTTTTCCATAAAAGTATTATTTTCTAAAAAGCTACTTATTTGTTTTTCCATAAAAGTATTATTTTCTAAAAAGCTACTTATTTTTTTTCCATAAAAGTATAATTTTCTAAAAAGCTACTTATTTTTTTTCCATAAAAGTATTATTTTCTAAAAATCTACTTATTTGTTTTTCCATAAAAGTATTATTTTCTAAAAATCTACTTATTTTTTTTCCATAAAAGTATTATTTTCTAAAAAGCTATTTATTTTTTTTCCATAAAAGTATAATTTTCTAAAAAGCTACTTATTTTTTTCCATAAAAGTATTATTTTCTAAAAAGCTACTTATTTGTTTTTCCATAAAAGTATTATTTTCTAAAAAGCTACTTATTTTTTTCCATAAAAGTATAATTTTCTAAAAAGCTACTTATTTTTTTCCATAAAAGTATTATTTTCTAAATAGCTACTTATTTTTTTCCATAAAAGTATTATTTTCTAAAAAGCTACTTATTTTTTTTCCATAAAAGTATAATTTTCTAAAAAGCTACTTATTTTTTTTCCATTAAAGTATTATTTTCTAAAAATCTACTTATTTGTTTTTCCATAAAAGTATTATTTTCTAAAAAGCTATTTATTTTTTTTCCATAAAAGTATAATTTTCTAAAAAGCTACTTATTTTTTTTCCATAAAAGTATTATTTTCTAAAAAGCTACTTATTTGTTTTCCATAAAAGTATTATTTTCTAAAAAGCTACTTATTTTTTTTCCATAAAAGTATAATTTTCTAAAAAGCTACTTATTTTTTTTCCATAAAAGTATTATTTTCTAAATAGCTACTTATTTTTTTTCCATAAAAGTATTATTTTCTAAAAAGCTACTTATTTTTTTTCCATAAAAGTATAATTTTCTAAAAATCTACTTATTTGTTTTTCCATAAAAGTATTATTTTCTAAAAATCTACTTATTTGTTTTTCCATAAAAGTATTATTTTCTAAAAAGCTACTTATTTTTTTCCATAAAAGTATAATTTTCTAAAAAGCTACTTATTTTTTTCCATAAAAGTATTATTTTCTAAAAAGCTACTTATTTGTTTTTCCATAAAAGTATTATTTTCTAAAAAGCTACTTATTTTTTTCCATAAAAGTATAATTTTCTAAAAAGCTACTTATTTTTTTCCATAAAAGTATTATTTTCTAAATAGCTACTTATTTTTTTTCCATAAAAGTATTATTTTCTAAAAAGCTACTTATTTTTTTTCCATAAAAGTATAATTTTCTAAAAAGCTACTTATTTTTTTTCCATAAAAGTATTATTTTCTAAAAATCTACTTATTTGTTTTTCCATAAAAGTATTATTTTCTAAAAAGCTATTTTTTTTTTTCCATAAAAGTATAATTTTCTAAAAAGCTACTTATTTTTTTTCCATAAAAGTATTATTTTCTAAAAAGCTACTTATTTGTTTTCCATAAAAGTATTATTTTCTAAAAAGCTACTTATTTTTTTTCCATAAAAGTATAATTTTCTAAAAAGCTACTTATTTATTTTCCATAAAAGTATTATTTTCTAAATAGCTACTTATTTTTTTTCCATAAAAGTATTATTATCTAAAAAGCTACTTATTTTTTTTATACATAAAAGTATTATTTTCTAAAAAGCTCCTTATTTTTTTTCCATAAAAGTATTATTTTCTAAAAAGCTACTTATTTTTTTTCCATAAAAGTATAATTTTCTAAAAAGCTACTTATTTTTTTTCCATAAAAGTATTATTTTCTAAAAATCTACTTATTTGTTTTTCCATAAAAGTATTATTTTCTAAAAAGCTATTTATTTTTTTTCCATAAAAGTATAATTTTCTAAAAAGCTACTTATTTTTTTTCCATAAAAGTATTATTTTCTAAAAAGCTACTTATTTGTTTTCCATAAAAGTATTATTTTCTAAAAAGCTACTTATTTTTTTTCCATAAAAGTATAATTTTCTAAAAAGCTACTTATTTTTTTTCCATAAAAGTATTATTTTCTAAATAGCTACTTATTTTTTTTCCATAAAAGTATTATTTTCTAAAAAGCTACTTTTTTTTTTTCCATAAAATTATAATTTTCTAAAAATCTACTTATTTGTTTTTCCATAAAAGTATTATTTTCTAAAAATCTACTTATTTGTTTTTCCATAAAAGTATTATTTTCTAAAAAGCTATTTATTTATTTTCCATAAAAGTATAATTTTCTAAAAAGCTACTTATTTTTTTCCATAAAAGTATTATTTTCTAAAAAGCTACTCATTTGTTTTTCCATAAAAGTATTATTTTCTAAAAAGCTACTTATTTTTTTCCATAAAAGTGTAATTTTCTAAAAAGCTACTTATTTTTTTCCATAAAAGTATTATTTTCTAAATAGCTACTTTTTTTTTTTCCATAAAAGTATTATTTTCTAAAAAGCTACTTATTTTTTTTCCATAAAAGTATAATTTTCTAAAAAGCTACTTATTTTTTTTCCATAAAAGTATTATTTTCTAAAAATCTACTTAATTGTTTTTCCATAAAAGTATTATTTTCTAAAAAGCTATTTTTTTTTTTCCATAAAAGTATAATTTTCTAAAAAGCTACTTATTTTTTTCCATAAAAGTATTATTTTCTAAAAAGTTACTTATTTGTTTTCCATAAAAGTATTATTTTCTAAAAAGCTACTTATTTTTTTTCCATAAAAGTATAATTTTCTAAAAAGCTACTTATTTTTTTCCATAAAAGTATTATTTTCTAAATAGCTACTTATTTCTTTTCCATAAAAGTATTATTATCTAAAAAGCTACTTTTTTTTTTTTTACATAAAAGTATTATTTTCTAAAAAGCTACTTATTTGTTTTCCATAAAAGTATTATTTTCTAAAAAGCTACTTATTTGTTTTTCCATAAAAGTATTATTTTCTAAAAAGCTACTTATTTTTTTTCCATAAAAGTATAATTTTCTAAAAAGCTACTTATTTGTTTTTCCATAAAAGTATTATTTTCTAAAAATCTACTTATTTGTTTTTCCATAAAAGTATAATTTTCTAAAAAGCTACTTTTTTTTTTCCATAAAAGTATTATTTTCTAAATAGCTACTTATTTTTTTTCCATAAAAGTATTATTATCTAAAAAGCTACTTTTTTTTTTTTACATAAAAGTATAATTTTCTAAAAAGCTACTTATTTTTTTTCCATAAAAGTATTATTTTCTAAAAATCTACTTATTTGTTTTTCCATAAAAGTATTATTTTCTAAAAATCTACTTATTTTTTTTCCATAAAAGTATTATTTTCTAAAAAGCTATTTTTTTTTTTTCCATAAAAGTATAATTTTCTAAAAAGCTACTTATTTTTTTCCATAAAAGTATTATTTTCTAAAAAGCTACTTATTTTTTTCCATAAAAGTATTATTTTCTAAAAAGCTACTTATTTGTTTTTCCATAAAAGTATTATTTTCTAAAAAGCTACTTATTTTTTTCCATAAAAGTATAATTTTCTAAAAAGCTACTTATTTTTTTCCATAAAAGTATTATTTTCTAAATAGCTACTTATTTTTTTTCCATAAAAGTATTATTTTCTAAAAAGCTACTTATTTTTTTTCCATAAAAGTATAATTTTCTAAAAAGCTACTTATTTTTTTTCCATTAAAGTATTATTTTCTAAAAATCTACTTATTTGTTTTTCCATAAAAGTATTATTTTCTAAAAAGCTATTTATTTTTTTTCCATAAAAGTATAATTTTCTAAAAAGCTACTTATTTTTTTTCCATAAAAGTATTATTTTCTAAAAAGCTACTTATTTGTTTTCCATAAAAGTATTATTTTCTAAAAAAGCTACTTATTTTTTTTCCATAAAAGTATAATTTTCTAAAAAGCTACTTATTTTTTTTCCATAAAAGTATTATTTTCTAAATAGCTACTTATTTTTTTTCCATAAAAGTATTATTTTCTAAAAAGCTTCTTATTTTTTTTCCATAAAAGTATAATTTTCTAAAAATCTACTTATTTGTTTTTCCATAAAAGTATTATTTTCTAAAAATCTACTTATTTGTTTTTCCATAAAAGTATTATTTTCTAAAAAGCTACTTATTTTTTTTCCATAAAGGTATAATTTTCTAAAAAGCTACTTATTTTTTTCCATAAAAGTATTATTTTCTAAAAAGCTACTTATTTGTTTTTCCATAAAAGTATTATTTTCTAAAAAGCTACTTATTTTTTTCCATAAAAGTATAATTTTCTAAAAAGCTACTTATTTTTTTCCATAAAAGTATTATTTTCTAAATAGCTACTTATTTTTTTTCCATAAAAGTATTATTTTCTAAAAAGCTACTTATTTTTTTTCCATAAAAGTATAATTTTCTAAAAAGCTACTTATTTTTTTTCCATAAAAGTATTATTTTCTAAAAATCTACTTATTTGTTTTTCCATAAAAGTATTATTTTCTAAAAAGCTATTTTTTTTTTTCCATAAAAGTATAATTTTCTAAAAAGCTACTTATTTTTTTTCCATAAAAGTATTATTTTCTAAAAAGCTACTTATTTGTTTTCCATAAAAGTATTATTTTCTAAAAAGCTACTTATTTTTTTTCCATAAAAGTATAATTTTCTAAAAAGCTACTTATTTATTTTCCATAAAAGTATTATTTTCTAAATAGCTACTTATTTTTTTTTCCATAAAAGTATTATTATCTAAAAAGCTACTTATTTTTTTTATACATAAAAGTATTATTTTCTAAAAAGCTACTTATTTGTTTTCCATAAAAGTATTATTTTCTAAAAAGCTACTTATTTGTTTTTCCATAAAAGTATTATTTTCTAAAAAGCTACTTATTTTTTTTCCATAAAAGTATAATTTTCTAAAAAGCTACTTATTTGTTTTTCCATAAAAGTATTATTTTCTAAAAATCTACTTATTTGTTTTTCCATAAAAGTATAATTTTCTAAAAAGCTACTTATTTTTTTCCATAAAAGTATTATTTTCTAAATAGCTACTTATTTTTTTTCCATAAAAGTATTATTATCTAAAAAGCTACTTTTTTTTTTTTACATAAAAGTATTATTTTCTAAAAAGCTACTTTTTTTTTTTTACATAAAAGTATAATTTTCTAAAAAGCTACTTATTTGTTTTTCCATAAAAGTATTATTTTCTAAAAAGCTACTTATTTGTTTTTCCATAAAAGTATTATTTTCTAAAAATCTACTTATTGGTTTTTCCATAAAAGTATTATTTTCTAAAAATCTACTTATTTGTTTTTCCATAAAAGTATTATTTTCTAAAAAGCTACTTATTTTTTTTCCATAAAAGTATTATTTTCTAAAAAGCTACTTATTTTTTTTCCATAAAAGTATTATTTTCTAAATAGCTACTTTTTTTTCCCCCATAAAAGTATTATTTTCTTTTTTTTCTTTTTTTAACATTTACCATTGTTTTTTTGTCCTGAAATAATTTTATTCTCATAGCAATGTTATTTATTTCCTCAATAGTCCTTCCTAGTTTCAAGAAAAAAAGATACTTTTCTCTAAAAATCTGATTGTTTTTCTTGAAGAAATTTTTTTTTATCTAACTTTAATCCTCACAATGTTTTACCTTTTATTCTCTGAATAAGACTTTCTTGTTTAAAAAAAAACACAGATATAATTCACAAAAAATATGCAGTGTTTCTCATAATGTTACACTTGTTTCTTTAAGACTAATGCTTTTTATTATATAATTATTATTTTTTTTATTCATTAAAAAAATTACTCTTTTTTTTTTTTTTTCCATAAAAGTATTATTTTCTTTCTTGAAAAATACAAAAATAACCTTTTTTTTTCCTCCTGAAATATTTTTATTCTCATAGCAGTGTTATTTATTTCCTCAATAGTCCTTCCTGGCTTAAAGAAGAAAAAAAAAATTTCACCTAAAAATCTGTTTTTCTTGAAAAAAAATATATATATATCAAACTTTAATCCTCACAATGTTCACCTTTTATTTTCGGAATAAGACTTTCTTGTTAAAAAAACCTAAGCGGATTTAATACACACAAATTATGCAATGCTTCTCATAATGTTACACTTGTTTCTTTAAGACTATTGCTTTTTATTATATCATTATTATATTACTTTTATTAAATAAAAAAGCTATTTATTTTGTTTCCATAAAAGTATTATTTTCTTTTTAGAAAAAAAAAATGTTTAATAGTTTTTCCTCCTGAAATAATTGTATTCTCATATCCATGTTATTTAGTTCCTCAATAGTCCTTCCTAGTTTAAAGAAAAAATGATACTTTTCACCTAAAAAATCTGATTGTTTTTATTGAAGAAAAAAACTTTAATCCTCACAATGTTTCACCTTTTATTCTCGGAATAAAGACTTAAGAAAAAACAGATATAATTCACAAAAAATATACAATGTTTCTCATAATGTTACACTTGTTTCTTTAAGACTATTGCTTTTTATCAAATGATTATTGTATTACTTTTATTCACTGAAAAAGCTCTTTTTTTTTTTTACATAAAATGATTTCCTTTCTTAATTCTTTTCTCCTGAAATGGCTTTATTTTTGTAGCAATATTATTTATTTTGAAAAATTTTTCCTGCTGAAAAATCAACAGAAATAATATTTCACACAAGATTATGCAATTTTTCTCATATTAGTAAACTTTTTTTTGTCACAAGATTACTTTTTTTCTTGAAAACAATCTCTTTTTACATCAAATGTTTCTCCAGTTTAAAGAAAAGGGACTTATAGTGTCAAGGTTTCCATTTTAGTAGGTGTGTACCTCAAAGTGTTAGACTGTTATTTACATATTTGGCTCCACCGCTACACTTTTGGACATCTGGACAAAACTGGGATTAGAATAGAATAGAATAGAAAGTACTTTATTGATCCCTGGGGGAAATTCAGCACCAAAGTTCGCTCACAATAAACAATAAACACTTAGGTATTTTTTACATGTGAATAATATAAATACAGTCTATTATACAGCATTATTCACATATGAATAACATAAATACAGTCTATTATACAGAATTGTTCACATGTGAATAACATAAATACAGTCTATTATACAGCATTATTCACATGTGAATAATATACATACAGTCTATTATACAGCATTATTCACATGTGAATAATATACATACAGTCTATTATACCGCATTATTCACATGTGAATAACATACATACAGCATTATTCACATGTGAATAATATAAATACAGTCTATTATACAGCATTATTCACATGTGAATAATATAAATAGTCTATTATACAGCATTATTCACATGTGAATAATATACATACAGTCTATTATACCGCATTATTCACATGTGAATAACATAAATACAGCATTATTCACATGTGAATAATAGAAATACAGTCTATTATACAGCATTATTCACATGTGAATAATATAAATACAGTCTATTATACAGCATTATTCACATGTGAATAACATAAATACAGTCTATTATACAGAATTATTCACATATGAATAACATAAATACAGTCTATTATACAGAATTGTTCACATGTGAATAACATAAATACAGTCGATTATACAGCATTATTCACATGTGAATAATATAAATAGTCTATTATACAGCATTATTCACATGTGAATAATATACATACAGTCTATTATACAGCATTATTCACATGTGAATAATATACATACAGTCTATCATACCGCATTATTCACATGTGAATAACATACATACAGCATTATTCACATGTGAATAATATAAATACAGTCTATTATACAGCATTATTCACATGTGAATTATATAAATACAGTCTATTATACAGCATTATTCACATGTGAATAATATAAATAGTCTATTATACAGCATTATTCACACGTGAATAATATACATACAGTCTATTATACCGCATTATTCACATGTGAATAACATAAATACAGCATTATTCACATGTGAATAATATAAATACAGTCTATTATACAGCATTATTCACATGTGAATAATATAAATACAGTCTATTATACAGCATTATTCACATGTGAATAACATACATACAGCATTATTCACATGTGAATAATATAAATACAGTCTATTATACAGCATTATTCACATGTGAATTATATAAATACAGTCTATTATACAGCATTATTCACATGTGAATAACATAAATACAGCATTATTCACATGTGAATAATATAAATACAGTCTATTATACAGCATTATTCACATGTGAATAATATAAATACAGTCTATTATACAGCATTATTCACATGTGAATTATATAAATACAGTCTATTATACAGCATTATTCACATGTGAATAACATAAATACAGCATTATTCACATGTGAATAATAGAAATACAGTCTATTATACAGCATTATTCACATGTGAATAATAGAAATACAGTCTATTGTACAGCATTATTCACATGTGAATAACATAAATACAGCCTATTATACATGTAATAATTATTCACATGTGAATAATATAAATACAGTCTATTATACAGCATTATTCACATGTGAATAATAGAAATACAGTCTATTTTACAGCATTATTCACATGTGAATAACATAAATACAGTTAATTATACAGCATTATTCACATGTAAATAATAGAAATACAGTCTATTTTACAGCATTATTCACATGTGAATAACATAAATACAGTCTATTATACAGCATTATTCACATGTGAATAATATAAATAGTCTATTATACATCATTATTCACATGTGAATAATATACATACAGTCTATTATACCGCATTATTCACATGTGAATAACATAAATACAGCATTATTCACATGTGAATAACATATGGTAAATACAGTCTATTATACAGCATTATTCACATGTGAATAACATATGGTAAATACAGTCTATTATACAGCATTATTCACATGTGAATAACAAATACAGTCTATTATACAGCATTATTCACATGTGAATAACATAAATACAGCATTATTCACATGTGAATAATATAAATACAGTCTATTAGTTCCTGAGGGAACTCTCCTGAAGGAATCAATAAAGTACTATCTATCTATCTATTATACAGCATTATTCACATGTGAATAATATAAATACAGTCTATTATACAGCATTATTCACATGTGAATAACATAAATACAGTATATTATACAGCATTATTCACATGTGAATAATATAAATACAGTCTATTATACAGCATTATTCACATGTGAATAACATAAATACAGTCTATTATACAGCATTATTCACATGTGAATAATATAAATACAGTCTATTATACAGCATTATTCACATGTGAATAACATAAATACAGTCTATTATACAGCATTATTCATATGTGAATAATAGAACTACATTATACATGTACAGTCAAAAGGTACATATGCATAATACAGTCTGATGGCTGTCAGAGATGCATGTTTCAAG
This sequence comes from Entelurus aequoreus, assembly GCF_033978785.1. NCBI lineage: Eukaryota > Metazoa > Chordata > Actinopteri > Syngnathiformes > Syngnathidae > Entelurus > Entelurus aequoreus. The sequence goes on along the minus strand of NC_084752.1, from coordinate 43,928,685 downwards.
TGGACTTGAGGACAATACACTCCACACTTAGTGGATTTAATGACAGACAAAGTGTATTATATCCACTTGGGAGGTCAACTCAGTAGCGACTCCCTTCTTCAGTGTTGTTCACTTGCTGAAACATCTGCTTTGAGTTAGAGGAGACATTCCTGCCACGGAATGCAAGTCAGGGCAAATATTCTTACCTTTGCTGGAGCATCTTCAGACGCGGGACGTCCTCATGCTACATTGAAGACACAAAAAGAAGGCTTTTTAGCGTGCTTGTGGGGAGGAGAGGGCTTGTTGGGAAAGTGACTGGACGTGAGTAAGCAGCTCCCACAAGCACATGGACGGAGGAGGAGACTCCAAGGAGGGAGGGAGGGTGAGAGAAAGTCCACAGTAAATATAACCATGACAGCAACTACTTCCACATGGGCAGGCGGGAGGCGGAGCCTTCCACCAATCACACGTCAGCGCTTCTCGCGCTCCTTGAAGGAGTTTGGGTGTCCTCAACATTCCCGCCTGGCGGGATGAGACCATTGTCCCGTCCAATTAGAGCGGGGATGTGACAAGGGGGGGGGGGGGCTACAGCTGCCACGCCGTGCATCGTGGGAATTGTGTCATACATGACGCTTCCTTGGAAATAACACACTCACGGAATCTAAATCTATGTTATGAATTATTGACCTATTTACTTCACATCAAATATTCCATTTGGAAATATTTTGGGGGTAAATATTGCATATTTTGTGTGTAATAAAAAAAAAAAAGTATGACAAACTGAATAAAACAAACAAAAACATAAAACAAATAATATAATATTACAATCGACAAATACATCTGAAGTTGATCTCGAGATTTAAGGGTTTGAAGTAAAAAAAAAAAGAAAAAAAGGATTGTTATTTTTAACACTTTTGTACCTCTGAGACTTTTAGTGGGATTTTTTAAGTCATTGCTCAAAAAATAATAATGAATCAAAATCTATGTTGTTATGAATTATTGACCTATTTACGTCACATCAAATATTCCACTTGGAAATATTTTGGGGGTAAATATTGCATATTTTGTGTGTAATAAAAAAAAAAAAATTTACAACAAAAACTGAATAAAACAAACAAAAACATCAAACAAATAATATAATATTATAATCGACAAATGCATCTGAAGTCGATCTTGAGATTTAAGGGTTTGAAGTAAAAAATTTTAAAAAAAGATTATTTTTAACACTTTTGTACCTCTGAGACTCTTAGTGGGATTTTTTAAGTCATTGCTCAAAAAATAATAATGAATCAAAATCTATGTTGTTATAAATTATTGACCTATTTACTTCACATCAAATATTTTGGGGGTAAATATTGCATATTTTGTGTGTAATTTAAAAAAAAATGTTGTATGACAAACTGAATAAAACAAACAAACAAAAACATAAAACAAATAATATAGTATTATAATCGACAAATGCACCTGAAGTTAATCTTGAGATTTAAGGGTTTAAAGTAAAAAATAAAAATAAAAAGATTATTTTTAACACTTTTGTACCTCTGAGACTTTTAGTGGGATTTTTTAAGTCATTGCTCAAAAAATAATAATGAATCAAAATCTATGTTGTTATAAATTATTGACCTATTTACTTCACATCAAATATTTTGGGGGTAAATATTGCATATTTTGTGTGTAATTTAAAAAAAAATGTTGTATGACAAACTGAATAAAACAAACAAACAAAAACATAAAACAAATAATATAATATTATAATCGACAAATGCACCTGAAGTTGATCTTGAGATTTAAGGGTTTAAAGTAAAAAATAAAAATAAAAAGATTATTTTTAACACTTTTGTACCTCTGAGACTTTTAGTGGGATTTTTTAAGTCATTGCTCAAAAAATAATAATGAATCAACATTTATGTTGTTATTAATTATTGACCTATTTACTTCACATCAAATATTCCACTTGGAAATATTTTAAGGGGTAAATATTGCATATTTTGTGTGTAATAAAAAAAAAATTTGTATGACAAACTGAATAAAACAAACAAAAACATAAAACAAATAATATAATATTATAATCGACATATACATCTGAAGTTGATCTCGAGATTTAAGGGTTTAAAGTAAAAAAAAAAAGAAAAAAAGATTATTTTTAACACTTTTGTACCTCTCAGACTTTAAGTGGGATTTTTTAAGTCATTGCTCAAAAAATAATAATGAATCAAAATCTATGTTGTTATAAATTATTGACCTATTTACATCACATCAAATATTCCATTTGGAAATATTTTGGGGGTAAATATTGCATATTTTGTGTGTAATAAAAAAGAAAAGTTTTGTTTGACAAAAACTGAATAAAACAAACAAACAAATACATCAAACAAATAATATAATATTATAATCGACAAATACATCTGAAGTTGATCTAGAGATTTAAGGGTTTAAAGTAAAAAAAATAAATTAAAAAAATATTATTTTTAACACTTTTGTACCTCTGAGACTTTGAGTGGGATTTTTTAAGTCATTGCTCAAAAAATAATAATGAATCAAAATCTATGTTGTTATGAATTATTGACCTATTTACTTCACATCAAATATTCCATTTGAAAATATTTTGGGGGTAAATATTGCATATTTTGTGTGTAATAAAAAAAAAAGTTTTGTTTGACAAAAACTGAATAAAACAAACAAAAACATAAAACAAATAATATAATATTATAATCGACAAATACATCTGAAGTTGATCTTGAGATTTAAGGGTTTAAAGTAAAAAGAAAAAAAAAGATTGTTATTTTTAACACTTTTGTACCTCTGAGACTTTTAGTGGGATTTTTTAAGTCATTGCTCAAAAAATAATAATGAATCAAAATCTATGTTGTTATAAATTATTGACCTATTTACGTCACATCAAATATTCCATTTGGAAATATTTTGGGGGTAAATATTGCATATTTTGTGTGTAATAAAAAATAAAAAATTGTACAACAAAAACTGAATAAAACAAACAAAAACATCAAACAAATAATATAATATTATAATCGACAAATGCACCTGAAGTTAATCTTGAGATTTAAGGGTTTAAAGTAAAAAATAAAAATAAAAGATTATTTTTAACACTTTTGTACCTCTGAGACTTTTAGTGGGATTTTTTAACCCATTGCTCAAAAAATAATAATGAATCAAAATCTATGTTGTTATAAATGATTGACCTATTTACGTCACATCAAATATTCCATTTGGAAATATTTTGGGGGTAAATATTGCATATTTTGTGTGTAATAAAAAAAAAAAATGTGTACAACAAAAACTGAATAAAACAAACAAAAACATCAAACAAATAATATAAACTTATAATCGACAAATACATCTGAAGTTGATCTTGAGCTTTAAGGGTTTAAAGTAGAAAATAAAAATAAAAGATTATTTTTAACACTTTTGTACCTCTGAGACTTTTAGTGGGATTTTTTAAGTCATTGCTCAAAAAATAATAATGAATCAAAATCTATGTTGTTATGAATTATTGACCTATTTACGTCACATCAAATATTCCATTTGGAAATATTTTGGGGGTAAATATTGCATATTTTGTGTGTAATAAAAAATTGTACAACAAAAACTGAATAAAACATCAAACAAATAATATAATATTATAATCGACAAATGCACCTGAAGTTGATCTTGAGATTTAAGGGTTTAAAGTAAAAAATAAAAATAAAAAGATTATTTTTAACACTTTTGTACCTCTCAGACTTTTAGTGGGATTTTTTAAGTCATTGCTCAAAAATAATAATGAATCAAAATCTATGTTGTTATAAATGATTGACCTATTTACGTCACATCAAATATTCCATTTGGAAATATTTTGGGGGTAAATATTGCATATTTTGTGTGTAATAAAAAATAAAAAAATTGTACAACAAAAACTGAATAAAACAAACAAAAACATCAAACAAATAATATAATATTAAAATCGACAAATGCATCTGAAGTCGATCTTGAGATTTAAGGGTTTAAAGTAGAAAATAAAAATAAAATATTATTTTTAACACTTTTGTACCTCTCAGACTCTTAGTGGGATTTTTTAAGTCATTGTTCAAAAAATAATAATGAATCAAAATCTATGTTGTTATGAATTATTGACCTATTTACTTCACATCAAATATTTTGGGGGTAAATATTGCATATTTTGTGTGTAATAAAAAAAAAAGTTTTGTTTGACAAAAACTGAATAAAACAAACAAACAAAAACATAAAACAAATAATATAATATTATAATCGACAAATACATCTGAAGTTGATCTAGAGATTTAAGGGTTTAAAGTTAAAAAATAAAATAAAAATAAAAAAATTGTTATTTTTAACACTTTTGTACCTCTGAGACTTTGAGTGGGATTTTTTAAGTCATTGCTCAAAAAAAAAAAAAAGATTCAAAATCTATGTTATGAATTATTGACCTATTTACTCCACATCAAATATTCCACTTTGAAATATTCTGGGGGTAAATATTGCATATTTTGTATGTAATTTAAAAAAAAATTGCAACAAAATTATTGAAATGTGGCACTTTTTGATTTCTTGGATGTATACCTGCTAGTACTGACAAAAGTTGGTCGGTGCCTTTAAAAATACCAAATTTGGTACCCATCCCTCTATGATAATGCTCGGCACGCACCGCCTGTCAAATGTCAGCCCGCCAAATACATGTGGATGTATTCTTAATAATCAATTAGTCCATCAATTGATCGTTAACAATTGTCTTTCATGATGTGTAACTGATTGTTGATGAATGGCGTCTTGAGGCAAGGCAGTCGCGTTATTAAGGCCGCTGTGGGAGCGCTATTCTCCTCGATACCACACCGATGTGGAAACAGGAGCTCAGAACGACTTTCGACTGGACACACGTGCCCCTTTCACACAGCCTGATCACCGTCCTGAACACATTTGATCAGGCATGCAAACAAATGTATGCTACGTTTACCTGCTAAGGACCTAATAATATTAATAATAATACAGTAAGGTGGCCCTGCTTGTATTAGCAAACCCGTCTATGTGGAGCAGATCAACGTACATGCATACATACATACATACATACATACATACATACATACATACAAAATGTGTAACCGCAAAGTGTTCATTTCTTTGAGTATTAGTTGGTGTAGTTTTGTCAATGACCTCATTACAACAGAAATACATCAGCAGATAAAATATACACATTTGATACCAGTAGGGTTGTCCGATACAATATTTTAGTATCTGTACCAAAATGTATTTCGATACTTTTCAATACTTTTCTAAATAAAGGGGACCACAAAAAAAAGTCATTATTGGCTTTATTTGAACAAAAAATGTTATGGTACATGAAACATATGTTTATTATTGCAATTTAGTCCTTAAATAAAATAGTGAACATAATAGACAACTTGTCTTTTAGCAGAAAGTAAACAAACAAAGACTCCTAATTAGTCTATGCAGTAACATATTGTGTCATTTATACACCTATTATTTTGTACACATTATAAAGGACAAGCTGTAAAAATGGATTATTAATCTACTTGTTCATTTACTGTTAATATCTGCTTACTTTCTGTTTCAACATGTTCTATCTACACTTCTGTTCAAATGTAATAATCACTTATTCTTCTCTTCTCTGATACTTTACATTAGTTTTGGATGATACCACACATTTAGGTATGGATCTGATACCAAGTAGTTACAGGATCATACATTGGTCATAATTTAACTTCTCATGTGTCCAGGGACGTATTTTTGCTGAGTTTGTTTATAAACATAATATGAATTTTTAAAAAAGGAAAAAAGATTTTGTGACGATAAAAAATATCGATGTGTGTGTCGACTATATACGCTCCTGTACTTGGTATCATTACAGTGGATGTCAGGTGTAGATCCACCCATGGCGTTTGTTTACATTGTGACGGCGGTGAGCTATTGTATCCTCCTACGGTGTGTAGTGAAGCATGTTTAGCTATTCCTCGTCCTGCAGTGATAATTATATTTGTAAGAAACTTACTTTGTCACCATGGAGGCGAGGATTAGTGATTTAAAAGTAGCTAAAAGACTGCAGATGGGTGTTAGCCGCTAACTAGCTAGCCACGTCTTAAAGCACCTCTTCCTGAGGGTGTTTCAGTGTTATAACTTCACCTTTATCTTTACTTTTTACACCAAAATGTGTCCTTTCTCCCTTTTCTGTCTACACACTGTGTCTGCTTGTAAGTACTCGGTGTGCGCGCGCTGCCGAACACGCTCATCTGCTCGTAAAACCAGCAATGTCACTATACTTTTCAAACAAAGTAGTCCCCTTTTTGACATCCTGTATGTGTTGCATACTGTAAATGCACATACATACTGTATTTTGGTATGTTTTCATAAATAAAACTGCGGTAGAGAATGGATGAATGGATGTTCCCCAACATCAAAGATCCTTCACTCATCAACAAACAGAATTGACAACACTAAAGCAAATATTCAGTAAAAATGTGAGTCTTCAAGCACCAAACAAACGTGTTTGTACACTTCAAAGACAATTTAGTGTCTTCAGAAATCCTAACGGGACACATTTATGTCATTTAACACTCAAATGAATGAATCAAGTGTACAGGTTTGCGTAGACATTAATGACAGTTTGGAGTCTGTTACACAATTCCATGTATGTACTCGCACTCCCACAGAATGCAAGTCATTTTCCAGTGGAGCTGCCAACAAGTCAAAGAAGCAAAACAAACAAGTCCAGGCCGAGAGCAGCGAAGCAAAGATTCAAAAAGAAAAGTTGCCCCAAGGGAGGTTTTTCTCCTCACATTTCTGCCACTCTCACAGGTGTGGCCTTTGCAAATAGCTGATGGCGAGACACGCCCGTGACGTTCTCCACTGGCTAAATAGCTCCATTCACATACGTGGTCGCCATGGCGACACACACCGGCCGACGGAGGCAACAAAAGCTGCTGAAATATTTAAAGCTACACGTGGAGCCACTGAAGGACGACACAGCAGGGAGGAAAACACACTTGCTGTGTCTTTAAAGCTCACTTTCAGCCTGGCGTTATCGCTTCATTCACAGCTAATATTCTAAAAATACTACTATAGGGGGAAAACATATAAAAAGTAGGGATGTCCGATAATGGCTTTTTGCCGATATGCCGATATTGTCCAACTCTTTAATTACCGATACCGATATCAACCGATACCGATATCAACCGATATATACAGTCGTGGAATTAACACATTATTATGCCTATTTTGGACAACCAGGTATGGTGAAGATAAGGTACTTTTTTAAAAAAATGAATAAAATAAAATAAGATAAATCAATTAAAAACATTTTCTTGAATAAAAAAGAAAGTAAAACAATATAAAAACAGTTACATAGAAACTAGTAATGAATGAAAATGAGTAAAATGAAGTGTTAAAGGTTAGTACTATTAGTGGAGCAGCAGCACGCACAATCATGTGTGCTTACGGACTGTATCCCTTGCAGACTGTATTGATATATATTGATATATAATGTAGGAAGCAGAATATTAATAACAGAAAGAAACAACCCTTTTGTGTGAATGAGTGTGAATGGGGGAGGGAGGTTTTTTGGGTTGGTGCACTAATTGTAAGTGTATCTTGTGTTTTTTATGTGGATTTAATAAAAAAAAGAAAACAAAAAAAACGATACTGATAATTAAAAAAAACGATACCGATAATTTCCGCTATTACATTTTAACGCATTTATCGGCCGATAATATCGGCAGACCGATATTATCGGACATCTCTAATAAAAAGTGTAATAAAATAGCTAACAGGTGAAATGTAACAGGAAAAAGTTACAATGTTGACTCTAATAAAGCTGTTATTGCTCAAAAAATAATAATGAATCAACATCTATGTTATAAATTATTGACCTATTTACTTCACATTAGAGATGTCCGATAATATCGGTCTGCCGATATTATCGGCCGATAAATGCGTTAAAATGTAATATCGGAAATTATCGGTATCGGTTTTTTTATTATCAGTATCGTGTTTTTTTTGTTCGTTTTTTTTTATTAAATCCACATAAAAAACACAAGATACACTTACAATTAGTGCACCAACCCAAAAAAACCTCCCTCCCCCATTTACACTCATTCACACAAAAGGGTTGTTTCTTTCTGTTATTAATATTCTGCTTCCTACATTATATATCAATATATATCAATACAGTCTGCAAGGGATACAGTCCGTAAGCACACATGATTGTGCGTGCTGCTGCTCCACTAATAATACTAACCTTTAACAGTTAATTTTACTCATTTTCATTAATTACTAGTTTCTATGTAACTGTTTTTTTATATTGTTTTACTTTCTTTTTCATTCAAGAAAATGTTTTTAATTTATTTATCTTATTTTATTTGATTCATTTTTTTTAAAAGTACCTTATCTTCACCATACCTGGTTGTCCAAATTAGGCATAATAATGTGTTAATTCCACCACTGTATATATCGGTTGATATCGGTATCGGTTGATATCGGTATCGGTAATTAAAGAGTTGGACAATATCGGATATCGGCAAAAAGCCATTATCGGACATCCCTACTTCACATCAAATATTCCACTTTGAAATATTTTGGGGATAAATATTGCATATTTTGTGTGGAATAAAAAAGGTTTTGTATGACAAAAACTAAATGAATCAAACAAATAATATAAACTTATAATCAACAAATACATCTGAAGTTGATCTAGAGATTTTAGGGTTTGAAGTAAAACAAAAATATTATTTTTAACACTTTTGGATCTTTGAGGCTTTTAGTGGGATTTTTTAACTAATTGCTAAAAAATAATAATAATGAATCAAAAAATATGCTATGAATTATTGACCTATTTACTTCACATCAAATATTCCACTTTGAAATATTTTGAGGGTAAATATTGCATATTTTCTTTCTTTCATAGTTCTTTTTATTGATTTCACATTCACATTAACAACAAATTCAAACCCTCTTCATCCCCTACCCCTGCTGTCACTCAAAACAAAAACAAAAGTAAGAGTACAAAAGTACCCAGAGTAAAAAAAAATAAAATAATAAAGTTCAATACAAGGCACTTGAGACAAAGTAATTGAAAAGTGAAACACATTGTAGAAGCAGCATGACAAGGCCTGAAACGTCGACAGTCATATTTAGGTACATATCTAGAGCTCTTCCTGCACTTGTGTAGAGGATGGCTCAAAAAAACGTCTCCACACTTTTAAAAAATTGTTTTCAGAGCCCCGTAATGTATATCTTATTTTCTCGAGCTTCAGGTTTGCTAGCACGTCCCTTATCCAGTGGGAGACTGAGGGTGGGACAGCCTCCTTCCACTTCAACAATATCAGGCGGCGTGCGAGGAGGGTGGTAAAGGCAACTAGTTTGTGACCCCCTACAGGTAGTTCCATCCCTTCAGGAATGATTCCAAATACTGAAATTAAAGGCCTACTGAAATTTTTTTTTTTTATTTAAACGGGAATAGCAGATCCATTCTATGTGTCGTACTTGATCATTTCGCGATATTGCCATATTTTTGCTGAAAGGATTTAGTAGAGAAAATCGACGATAAAGTTTGCAACTTTTGCTCGCTGATAAAAAAAAAGCCTTGCCTGTAGCGGAAGTAGCGTGACGTCACAGGAGCTAGTATTCCTCACAATTCCCCGTTGTTTACAATGGAGCGAGAGAGATTCGGACCGAGAAAGTGACGATCACCCCATTAATTTGAGCGAGGATGAAAGATTCGTGGATGAGGAACGTTACAGTGAAGGACTAGAGAGGCAGTGATGGACGTATCTTTTTTCGCTCTGACCGTAACTTAGGTACAAGCTGGCTCATTGGATTCCACACTCTCCTTTTTCTATTGTGGATCACGGATTTGTATTTTAAACCACCTGGGATACTATATCCTCTTGAAAATGAGAGTCGAGCACGCGAAATGGACATTCAGTGCCTTTTATCTCCACGACAATACATCGGCGAAATGCTTTAGCTACGAGCTAACGTGATAGCATCGTGCTTTAACTGCATATAGAAACAAAAGAAATAAACCCCTGACTGGAAGGATAGATAGAAAATCAACAATACTATTAAACCGTGGACATGTAAATACACGGTTAATGCTTTCCAGGCTGGCGAAGGTTAACAATGCTGTGCCAACGACGCCATTGAAGCTAACTTAGCAACGGGACCTCACAGAGCTATGCTAAAAACATTAGCTCTCCACCTACGCCAGCCAGCCCTCATCTACTCATCAACACCCGTGCTCACCTGCGTTCCAGCGATCGGCAGAAGGACGAAGGACTTCACCCGATGCGTTTGGCGGCCCGGAGACGTAGGAAGTCAAGGTGAGGTCGGCGGCTAGCGCGGCTAGCGCGGCTAGCGCTCCAACAAAGTCCTCCTGGTTGTGTTGCTGTAGTCCGCTGCTAATACACCGATCCCACCTACAACTGTCTTCTTTGCAGCCTTCATTGTTCATTAAACAAATTGCAAAAGATGTCCAGAATACTGTGGAATTATGAAATGAAAACAGAGCTTTTTGTATAGGATTCTACGGGGTACCATAACTTCCGTTACTCGGACTTCGTCACGCGCATACGTCATCATACCGCGACGTTTCAGCCGGATATTTCCCGGGAAGTTTTAAATGTCACTTTATAAGTTAACCCGGCCGTATTGGCATGTGTTGCAATGTTAAGATGTCATCATTGATATATAAACTATCAGACTGCGTGGTCGCTAGTAGTGGCTTTCAGTAGGCCTTTAAAGGGTTTGAATCGATTTGAATTGTTAAGACCGTGGAGAGTGCTTCAAAAATGGATTTCCAGTACCCCTTTAGCTTCGGACACAGCCAAAACGTGTATTAATGTTGCGTTATCTAGTTTACATCTATCGCATAATGGGTTAATTTGGGGAAATATTTTTGCTATTTTTGCTTTTGAGAAGTGTACCCGGTGGATCACTTTAAATTGGACCAAAAATATTATTTTTAACACTTTTGGATCTCTGAGGCTTTTAGTGGGATTTTTTAACTAATTGCTAAAAAAAAAAAAAATAATGAATCAAAATCTGTTATGAATTATTGACCTATTTACGTCACATCAAATATTCCACTTTGAAATATTTTGAGGGTAAATATTGCATATTTTGTGTGTAATAAAAGAAAAAGTGAGAGAGTACATCTTGTGAGACCATGTCGGCCAACCCCAGAATCTAGCTCAGCTGCCACTTCCACTGGAATCCAGCGACTACGAGCGGTACCACTTGCTCATACGGCGTCCAAATGGTGAGTTCAAATATTTTATTTCTTTATTTTGTCATGTTTAATATGTTTTTTTAGCAATTTTCATTTCGACAGCACAACACAATATATCTTTTAATTGCTGATGCGGGGTGGCATAGCTCGGTTGGTAGAGTGGCCGTGCCGGCAAATTGAGGGTTCCAGGTTCGATTCCCGCTTCCGCCATCCCGGTCACTGCCGTTGTGTCCTTGGGCAAGACACTTTACCCACAATGGTTTAACCCTTGTGTGGTGTTCGGGCCGTTTTCATTTTTTATTAAAAGAAAAATGATACAATTCATTAATTTTTCAAACTGAGACTCACTGACTTTGTCTCATTTTCTGTGAAGAACATATTTTAGAATACATATTTAATGACCACCCCCCTACACATTTCTATTACATATAAGATGTCCGGGTCCACTGGACCCGGGACTAATAGAAGTGTGGAAATTGACGTTCTGTGTACCACACACACACACAGCAGGCCTAGACAGGAGGAGGACAGGGTGTAGGTACACAGAACATCAGAGGGTCAAATGTGCGAGAAAATGAGAGCAGACAGTGTTGACAAACAATGTTGTGTGGGAACCGCAGGTGCAGAAACACAAACGAAGAATCCCTGTGAGATGCAGAAACTGGCAGAGAAATTTTCCATGCAACGTTCATATTGTCGACAGATGTTTATTGGGATATGGTAAACATCTGTTCAGTATTTTAACATAAAAGTGTTTGATTGTGAGGCATTAAAAGCCACAAAATGCAACGGGTCCATCAGAACCACAGACGCTGGCTGAGTAACAACAATATGAACGTTGCACAAGGGTTAAATGTAGGGCTGCAACAACTAATCGATTAAATCGATTATAAAAATAGTTGGCGATTAATTTAGTCATCGATTCGTTGGATCTATGCTATGCGCATGCGCAGAGGCTACTTTTTTAAATGTATTTTAAATAAACCTTTATTTATAAACTGCAACATGTACAAACAGCTGAGAAACAATAATCAAAATAAGTATGGTGCCAGTATGCTGTTTTTTTTCCAATAAAATACTGGAAAGGATAGAAATGTAGTTTGTCTCTTTTATCCGATTATTAATCAATTAATCGAAGTAGTAATCGACAGATTAATCGATTATCAAATTAGTTGTTAGTTGCAGGCCTAGTTAAATGTAACTCAGATATTGGGTTTCACTATGTGAAGCGCTTTGAGTCACTAGAGAAAAGCGCTATATAAATATACACTACCGTTCAAAAGTTTGGGGTCACCCAAACAATTTAGTGGAATAGCCTTCATTTCTAAGAACAAGAATAGACTGTCGAGTTCCAGATGAAAGTTCTCTTTTTCTGGCCATTTTGAGCGTTTAATTGACCCCACAAATGTGATGCTCCAGAAACTCAATCCGCTCAAAGGAAGGTCAGTTTTGTAGCTTCTGTAACGAGCTAAAGTGTTTTCAGATGTGTGAACATGATTGCACAAGGGTTTTCTAATCATCAATTAGCCTTCTGAGCCAATGAGCAAACACATTGTACCATTAGAACACTGGAGTGATAGTTGCTGGAAATGGGCCTCTATACACCTATGTAGATATTGCACCAAAAAGCAGACATTTGCAGCTAGAATAGTCATTTAGCACATTAGCAATGTATAGAGTGTATTTCTTTCAAGTTAAGACTAGTTTAAAGTTATCTTCATTGAAAAGTACAGTGCTTTTCCTTCAAAAATAAGGACATTTACATGTGACCCCAAACTTTTGAACGGTAGTGTAATTCACTTCAATTCACTTCACTTGTTGATTTTTAAATGCGCCAGAAAACAACCCGTTTTGTACACTGTTGATGTGTTTCAATGCGGAGTAAATGTGTTCCTGCATAGTATTTCTCCAGCAATGGTCATGTGGTGACATCAACGATGGTATTTGGAGAGGTCATCTTTGAAGTGGGACATCACTGAAGGCCACTGCAAAAACTGAAATCTAAGTAAGATTAAAGGCCTACTGAAAGCCACTACTAGCGACCACGCAGTCTGATAGTTTATATATCAATGATGAAATCTTAACATTGCAACACATGCCAATACGGCCGGGTTAACTTATAAAGTGACATTTTAAATTTCCCGCTAAACTTCCGCTTGAAAACATCTAGATATGATGACGTATGCGCGTGACGTAGCCAGTGAAACAGAAGTATCCGTCCCCCATAGAAGCCAATACAAAATAGCTCTGTTTTCATCTCATAATTCCACAGTATTCTGGACATCTGTGTTGGTGAATCTGTTGCAATTTGTTCATTGCATTATGGAGAAAGAAGCTGAGCAAGCAAAGAAGAAAGTTGTCGGTGCGAAGCGGAGTATTTTGCGAGGGAAGTCAGCAGCAACACAACACAGCCGGTGTTTCATTGTTTACATTCCCGAAAGATGCAGTCAAGGTCGGAGAACTGGGACAACACAGACTCTTACCAGGAGGACTTTGATTTGGATACACAGACGCAGACGCGATACCGTGAGTACGCAGCTTTGGCTTCCAAACATTTGATCGCTTGCCCGTACGTGCGTGTCACGTACGTAACTTTGGTTAAATATATAAGCTTTATGAACCTTGGGTTAGGTGAACGGTCCTTTGGGCTGAGTGAGTGTGTGTGTTGTGCAGGTGTTTGAATTGTATTGGCGGGTTGTATGGACGGGAGCTAGGAGCTAGCATAACAAACACCTAGGTGTTTTTTATGCGGGATTAATTTGTGGCATATTAAATATAAGCCTGGTTGTGTTGTGGCTAATAGAGTATATATATGTCTTGTGTTTATTTACTGTTGTAGTCATTCCCAGCTGAATATCAGGTCACCCCCGGCTCTCACAGCATCTTCCCTATCTGAATAGCTTCAACTCCCCACTAGTCCTTCACTTGCACTTTACTCATCCACAAATCTTTCATCCTCGCTCAAATTAATGGGGAAATCGTCGCTTTCTCGGTCCGAATCGCTCTCACTTCTGGCGGCCATCATTGTAAACAATAGGGAACTTTGCGTATATGTTCAACTGACTACGTCACGCTACTTCCGGTAGGGGCAAGCCTTTTTTTTGTCAGATACCAAAAGTTGCGATCTTTATCGTCGTCGTTCTATACTAAATCCTTTCAGCAAAAATATGGCAATATCGCGAAATGATCAAGTATGACACATAGAATAGATCTGCTATCCCCGTTTAAATAAAAAAATTTCATTTCAGTAGGCCTTTAAATATCTCAAATAAGGGTGATATTTGCTTATTTTCTGTCTGATAAGATAATTCTTCTCACTAAGCAGATTTGATGTTAGAGTGTTTTACTTGTTTTAAGTGTTTTGCTCCTAAATGATGTCAGTAAGATATTACAGCTTGTTGCTGAGATTTGATGAGCTATATTGAGTAAAACATGCTTGAAACTAGAATATCAACTGTTGCAAAGCTGTGTCATCAACACTCACAAGTAGAAAACTACTTTTTTAAAGTAATCATTCCTTATTTCAAGCGTGAAAAAAAAAAATCCTGACTTTGACACAATTGTGTCTCATAATTAAAACAGATGACAGCCAAATGGACTTTGCTGTTTTATTTCCAATGAAACAATAGAACATACGTACTCATATAGTAGTACAGTTGGCACAGTACAGTAAACTGACAGTTAATATTTCAACATTTAACATGTGACATTTCTAACTATTTTGAACAGAAATAGTTCATGCACATTCAGGTAAATTCTTCAAAATTACAATTAAAAAAATTTGGGCCGGGCTGTGTGTGTATATATATATATATATCAGTGTTTCCCATAAACTGCCAAGATACCTGTGGCGGTGGGGGCGTGGCTATGGGCGTGTTCACCATGACATCATCGAGTAATTTGCATAATTTACTACAATGATATGATTTTCTCTAAAAAGGCTCAAAAAATGTATACTTACTAATTAATAATAACAGTTTTGTTTTAAACGTCCATCCATCCATCCATTTTACAATATAATTACAACACTTTCTGTACATATTTATATACAGATTTGAACAATAAGTTATTCACTGAAATATATTTATTAATTGTGGTTCTTACAAAAAATATATCTTATAAAAACTAAAATGTCTTATAAGAGCTAAAATGTCTCTTAAGGCTCTGCCCCTTTAATTAGTGCATACTAAATAATTTAACTTTAGCCTACTACTACAACCATATTATTTACCAGCAACATAAAGTGAAACAGAGGCCGAGGTGTCCTGCCACAGTCAGTAACAAATAAACAGAAAACAGTAGTGGTGGTAGATAGACACAAAGCTTCATCAAACATCTGATCCACTGAACAAAGAGCTCCAAAAATCTTGATCCTACACTTCTCTTTTGTAAAGTAAATCTGAAAAAAATAAAAAATAAAATAATTTTTTAAAATTAAAACAAAACATTTTTTTTTTTTTTTGTGGCGGCCTTAATTCTTTCGTGGCGGGCCGCAACAAATAAATGAATGTGTGGGAAACACTGTATATATATATATATATATATATATATATATATATATATATATATATATATATATATATATATTCCTTGTGCACTAATTGACTGAAAGAGCACGCACTTGGCGCGATGATGTCATGTTATCCATGGAAAACTGCATTTTTAGACAATATGATTTGCCTGAGCGGCTAGGAGACCCCGAGAGTAACAAGCGCTTGCCTTGTTGCCTTTCCATTAAGAACAATAAACTAGTTTTTAGTATAAGTTTGCTGGTTTCAAGAAATGTAATGCCGAGCGCATATCATTATGTCAAGATAATGGCACTAGCATTTACTTCATTTAAGAATATTTTTCAACATATTGAGCAAAAAGGTCTCTTTTTTTTCTACCAAGAAAAGTGCACTTGTTATTAGTGAGAATATACTTATTTTAAGCTATTTTGGGGTTCATTGAGGTTAGCTAATTTTACTCGTTTTGGAAAGTCTTGACAAGCCGAATTTTCTTGTTCTATTGGCAGATAATTTTGCTTTGTTCAAGTAAAATACCCCTCATTTTTGTATTTTTTTCCCTTGTTTTTGAGCACTGACTTTTTGCAGTGTAGGTGGGAAACGCACGGCCCGCCACCGCGCAAAACCCATTTTTCAAAGACATATGTTACAATTTATTATTAACCAGCCCTGCAGGTGTTATCTACTTAGCTAATCATTAATATCTTCAACTGTTAATCCCATTTGCATGTGCGCTCAAAGGAATTTGCACCAACTAGGCAGAGTCAAAAACCAAGTCAACTATGTGAACCACTAGACTGGCCAAAGAGCCACCAAGACACCAACAGCATTACATGCACTATCGCCACTATTTTCTAGTGTGGCGCTCTTTGAAGCTGCTAAATATGATATAGTGCCAACACGATGTGGGTGCGATGACATCAGCCGTGTCAATACGGACAATAAGCGTCTGTCTGGGGGGGATCTTATCATCCTCTTTGCATGACGTCTTCCTCCCTCATAAAAATTCAGCCTTGATAAAAAAAATTTTTTTTTAAAAAGAGCCTGTTTCGGTGGTGTTGTTTTTACTTCAACACTTGTGCCACACGTGTGTGATTGTTTATGATGTCGTCAGCTACGTGGGAGAATTTGTAAATAATAAAAAAAAGCAGTTGAAGCAGGTTTAGTTACAATATTTGAAAAGGGAGAGGCTGAAGTCAAACTGACTCTGCAGCTTCTCATGTCCTACTTTTCTTACCGCATGTCATTAGTTCACCCAGGGCCGGCCCGTGGCATAGGCCGTATAGGCAAATGCTAAGGGTGCCGTCCATCAGGGGGCGCCACGCCAGTGCCACAAATGTTGGAGAAAAAAAGAAAAGAAAAAAAAGTTGGTACTATTATTTCTAAATACAAAAAATAATCCCACGTTAATTAAAATGCAAAGTAAAGCCTATTTAATAGAAATATTATTTGTTACAACATTACGCCCCGCCCCCTCTCTTCCCGTATCATGACTCTTTTTGGACGTCACCACATCAAAAAATCAACACAAGATGTCAAAACGGCCAAAACTGTCAGGTGCCCAGGGAAGAAAAAAGAGAAAAGAAGAGGAGAAACGAGAAAAAGACAGAGGTAGCAAGTAGGTAACGTTAGCCTACATGAAATGATTTGTCTGTTACAGAATGTGAGAGTAACCTGGCTTTAAGCTAATGTTACATGATTCGGCAATTGCTAATCAATAAATAGCTAGTTCTGTTTTAACGTCGGGTTAATATTGTGGAGGGGGCTAAATTATTATGGAAAATAATAATGTAACGTTAGGTAATTACAGTACTCTCGGGTGTACAGTCATTTGTAAGTCATTCTAGTTAATGCAATATTAAAAAGCACAAGTAGAGAACTCTGTAGGATCCCCTTTTTTTGTAATATAGTTGTTAAAGTCATACTGGTTTGATATCTTGTTTTGTGCAGTGCCTTATTTATATTGTATTTTTAATTTATTTTATGCAACTTGTTGACACGTTTTATTTTGTGTTTATGTATGTAAAAAATATTGTATTTCATATATTTATTTTTTGTATTCATTTATTTATTCATATTTTTTTTTATCTTGTTAACTATTCTGGTTGTTAATTTGCTTTCTTTAAGTAAAAAAAAAGGTCAAAGACAAAGCTATTCGGTTTCTTGTGAGTATATACACTTCACTGCCGATGTGGGGGGGGGCGCCACCTAAAATCTTGCCTAGGGCGCCAGATTGGTTAGGGCCAGGCCTGAGTTCACCTGTCGGAAGCTTTATTATATTGCCAAAAGTATTTGGCCACCTGCCTTGACTCACGTATGAGCTTGAAGTGCCATCCCATTCCTAACCCATAGTGTTCAATATGACCTTTTGCAGCTATTACAGCTTCAACTCTTCTGGGAAGGCTGTCCACAAGGTTGCCGAGTGTGTTTATAGGAATTTTCCACCGTTCTTCCAAAAAGCGCATTGGTGAGGTCACACACTGATGTTGGTGGAGAAGGCCTGGCTCTCAGTCTCCGTTCTAATTCATCCCAAAGGTGTTCTATGGGGTTCAGGTCAGGACTCTGTGCAGGCCAGTCAAGTTCATCCACACCAGACTCTGTCATCCATGTCTCTATGGACCTTGCTTTGTGCACTGGTGCACGGTCCAAACTGTTCCCACAAGGTTGGGAGCGTGGAATTGTCCAAAATGTTTTTAGTATCCTGGAGCATTCAAAGTTCCTTTCACTGGAACTAAGGGGCCAAGCCCAACTCCTGGAAAAACAACCCCACCCCATAATTCCTCCGCTGAACCCTCTCTGTCAGTTTACGTGGCCTACCACTTGGTGGTTTAGTTGCTGTTGTTCCCAAACTCTTCCATTTTCTTATAATAAAGTTGACTTTGGAATATTTAGGAGCGAGGAAATTTCACGACTGGATTTGTTGCACGGGTGGCATCCTATGACAGTTCCACGCTGGAAATCACTGAGAGCGGCCCATTCTTTCACAAATGTTTGTAGAAACAGTCTCCATGCCTAAGTGCTGGATTTGATACACCGGGCCAAGTGATTAGGACACCTGATTCTGACCATTTGGATGGGTGGCCAAATACTTTTGGTAATATAGTGTATCTCCATCACAGGGGAACAAATACCGTATTTGGCCGGGGGTGCGACTTATACTCAGGAGCGACTTATGTGTGAAATGATTAACACATTAGCGTAAAATATCAAATAATATTATGTATGTCATTCAGGTAAGAGACTAGACGTATAAGATTTCATGGGATTTAGCGATTAGGAGTGACAGATTGTTTGGTAAACGTATAGCATGTTCTATATGTTATAGTTATTTGAATGCGTCTGTTGCACGACGACATGACCGCAGTGGTAGTTGGAAATGGCGGCTCTGAAACGGCTCCCTTCAAAGTCGACACTGGTGTCAAGCGGGGCCGCATCATCGCACCGACCCTGTTTGCTATCTTCATCTCAGCCATACTTCACCTCACCAGTCAAAACCTGCCTGAGGGAGTCCGGTTCATATACCGGACAGACGGCAGGCTCTTCAACCTGAGTAGGTTCAGCATCATGGATGCTTTTGCCAGAGCGTACCGACTCCTGGGACTTGACATCAACATAAAGAAGACTCAGATCCTGTACCAACCGGCCCCTGACACACCCTACCAACCCCCCACAATTTATGTGGACAACAACATCTTGGAAAACGTGGAGCATTTCGCTTATCTTGGCAGTCTTCTTTCAACGAGAGCTGTCATCGATGCCGAGATCCGTCAGCGCAGCTTTTGCTAAGCTCAAGAAAATAGTTTTCGAGAATCGGGTCATCCAGACCGACATCAAGCTTCTCGTATATAAAGCTGTAGTTCTGCCCACTCGGCTGATAGTTGGACCACCTGAAGGCTCTGGAGCAGCACCACCAGCGATGTCTCCGCAAGATCCTCAGGATCAGCCGGGAAGATAGGCGTACCAACATTAGTGTTCTGAAGGAAGCTAACATGCCCAGCATCACGACAACTGTCATTCGGCACCAGCTGCGATGGACAGGCCATGTGATTCGCATGCCAGACAGTCGCCGTCCAAAACAGATGTTGTACGGACAACTGACGGAAGGACAACGCACCCAAGGGGGGGCAGAAGAAGCGGCATAAAGATAATCTCAAAATCCACCTGAGGAAATGCTGCTTCAACCTCAACACCTGGGAGGATGATGCCCGCCAGAGGGTTTTGTGGAGCAGGATGGTCCATGAAGGTCCATGAAGGCACAGCACAATTAGAAAAGGACCTCCACCGTGCCGCGGAAACCAAGAGGCAACAAAGAAAGGAGAGATCCACTACCAAAACAGCTCCTCAGACCACCACGACAATCACGTACATATGCCCCCACTGCAATAGAGTCTGTGGATCACGGATTGGCCTCTACAGCCACCTGAGGACCCACAGATGACCAGACTCACCAACGGGAGGACTATCATACCCGCTTTGAGTGATCGCCAATGAAAATGAGTTATTTGAATGACTCTTACCATAATATGTTACGTTAACATACCCGGCATGTTCTCAGTTGGTTATTTATGCCTCATATAACGTACACTTATTCAGCCTGTTGTTCACTATTCTTTAGACCAGGGGTCACCAACGCGGTGCCCGCGGGCACCAGGTAGCCCGTAAGGACCAGATGAGTAGCCCGCTGGCCTGTTCTAAAAATAGCTCAAATAGCAGCACTTACCAGTGAGCTGCCTCTATTCTTTTAATTGTATTTATTTACTAGCAAGCTGGTCTCGCTTTGCTCGACATTTTTAATACCAAGAGAGATAAAACTCAAATAGAATTTGAAAATCCAAGAAAATATTTTAAAGACTTGGTCTTCACTTATTTAAATAAATTCATTAATTTTTTTACTTTGCTTCTTATAACTATCAGAAAGACAATTTTAGAGAAAAAATACAACCTTAAAAATGATTTTAGGATTTTTAAACACGTATACCTTTTTGCCTTTTAAATTCCTTCCTCTTCTTTCCTGGCAATTTAAATCAATGTTCAAGTAAATGTATTTTTTTTATTGTAAAGAATAATAAATAAATTGTAATTTAATTCTTCATTTTAGCTTCTGTTTTTTCGACGAAGAATGTTTGTGAAATATTTCTTCAAACTTATTATGATTAAAATTCAAAAAAATTATTCTGGCAAGTCTAGAAAATCTGTAGAATCAAATTTAAATCTTATTTCAAAGTCTTTTGAATTTATTTTAAAATTTTTGTTCTGGAAAATCTAGAAGAAACAATGATTTGTCTTTGTTAGAAATATAGCTTGGTCCAATTTGTTATATATTCTAACAAAGTGTAGATTGGATGTTAACCTATTTGAAACATTTCATCAAAATTCTAAAATTAATCTTAATCAGGAAAAATTACTAATGATGTTCCATAAATTATTTTTTTAAGTTTTTGTCTTCTTTTTTTCGGTTGAATTTAGAATTTTAAAGATTCGAAATTGAAGATAAACTATGTTTTACAATTTAATTGTCATTTTTTTTCGTGTTTTCTCCTCTTTTAAACTGTTCAATTAAGTGTAAATATCATTAATTATTAATAATAACATAGAGTTAAAGGTAAATTGAGCAAATTGGCTATTTCTGGCAATTTATTTAAGTGTGTATCAAACTGGTAGCCCTTCGCATTAATCACTACCCAAGAAGTAGCTCTTGCTTTCAAAAAGGTTGCTGACCCCTGCTTTAGACATTTTAAATTGCCTTTCAAATGTCTATTCTTGCTGTTGGCTTTTATCAAATACATTTCCCCAAAAAATGCGACTTATTCTCCACTGTGACTTATATATGTTTTTTTCTTTCTTTATTATGCATTTTCGGCCGGTGCGACTTATACTCCGGAGCGACTTATTGTCCGAAAAATACGGTATGTGCATTTAGTGACAATAATTACAGAAAT
The DNA here is from genome assembly GCF_033978785.1 of Entelurus aequoreus. NCBI lineage: Eukaryota > Metazoa > Chordata > Actinopteri > Syngnathiformes > Syngnathidae > Entelurus > Entelurus aequoreus. The sequence continues at coordinate 43,907,005 of NC_084752.1, read as the reverse complement.
ATTCCCTTTGTGTTTTTTCAAAAGTAAAAGGAGGTCAGAGGGCGGATCTTTCTGGCTAATCCCAAACTCGAGACACAGCTGATCCCTGAAAGTGAAGCTGTTGTTTTCTTCTATTTGCAACTAAACGTTCATGTTGTATGAATCTCTATTTTGTTTTGCAACCTGAATAAATAAAAAGGCCACAAATAGAAATAAAAAAAAATGTATTTATTTATTCGTTTATTTGTTTATTTATTTTGTCTTGTCCAGCTTCTCAGGCAAATCATATAGTTGATGTAGATGCCCATATAGGCTGTTCAGATTTACTTTACAAAAGAGAAGTGTAGGATACTTCTCTTGTTGCCTTATTTGTATTTGACCACTACTGTTTTCTGTTTATTTGTTACTGACTGTGGCAGGACACCTCTGCCTCTGTTTCACTTTATGTTGCTGGTAAATAATATGGTTGTAGTAGTAGGCTAAAGTTAAATTATTTAGTATGCACTAATTAAAGGGGCAGAGCTTTAAGAGACATTTTAGCTTTTATATTTTATAAGATATATTTTTTTGTAAGAACCACAATTAATAAATATATTTCAGGGAATAACTCATTGTTCAAATCTGTATATAAATATGTACATAAAGTGTTGTAATTATATTGTAAAATGGATGGATGGATGGACGTTTAAAACAAAACTGTTATTATTAATTAGTAAGTATACATTTTTTTAGCCTTTTTAGAGAAAATCATATCATTGTAGTAAATTATGCAAAAGACTCGATGATGTCATGGTGACCACGCCCATAGCCACGCCCCCACCACCACAGGTATCTTGGCAGTTTACGGGAAACACTGATATATATATATATATATATATATATATACTGTATATATCAGGGGTCGGCAACCCGCGGCTCTAGAGCCGCATGCGGCTCTTTAGCGCCGCCCTAGTGGCTCTCTGAAGCTTTTTCAAAAATGTATGAAACATGGAAAAAGATGAGGGAATTTTTTTTTGTGTGTTAATATGGTTTCTGTAAGAGGACAAACATGACACAAACCTCCCTAATTGTTATAAAGCACACTGTTTATATTAAACATGCTTCACTGATTCGAGTATTTGGCGAGCGCCGTTTTGTCCTACTAATTTTGGCGGTCCTTGAACTCACCGTAGTTTGTTTACATGTATAACTTTCTCCGACTTTCTAGGACGTGTTTTATGCCACGTCTTTTTCTGTCTCATTTTGTCCGCCAAACTTTTAACGTTGTGCGTGAATGCACAACGGTGAGTTTTGTTGATGTTATTGACTTGTGTGGAGTGCTAATCAAACATATTTGGTCACTGCATGACTGCAAGCTAATCGATGCTAACATGCTATTTAGGCTAGCTGTATGTACATATTGCATCATTATGCCTCATTTGTAGCTATATTTGAGCTCATTTAGTTTCCTTTAAGTAATCTCAATTCAATGTATATCTCATGACACACTATCTGTATGTAATATGGCTTCTAATTTGTTGCGGCTCCAGACAGATTTGTTTTTGTATTTTTGCTCCAATATGGCTCTTTCAACATTTTGGGTTGCTGACCCCTGGTATATATATATATATATATATATATATATATATATATATATATATATATATATATATATATATATATATATATATATATATATATATATATATATATATATATATATATATATATATATATATTCCTTGCTCACTAATTGACTGAAAGAGCACGCACTTGGCGCAATGATGTCATGTTTTCGATGGGAAAATGCTTTTTTAGAGAATATGGTTTGCCTGAGCGTTGCCTTTTTGCCTTTCCATTAAGAACAATAAATTAGTTTTTAGTATAAGTTTGCTGGTTTAAAGAAATGTAATGCCGAGCGCATATCATTATGTCAAGATAATGGCACTAGCATTTACTTCATTTAAGAATATTTTTGAACATATTGAGCAAAAAGGTCTATTTGTTTTTTCTACCAAGAAAAGTGCACTTGTTAGTGAGAATATACTTATTTTAAGCTATTTTTGGGTTCATTGAGGTTAGCTAATTTTACTTGTTATGGAAAGTCTTGACAATCCAAATGTTCTTGTTCTCTTGGCAGATCATTGTGCTTAGTTCAAGTAAAATACCCCTCATTTTTGTATGTTTTTCCCTTGTTTTTGAACACTGACTTTTTGCAGTGTGCTTGTGGATTACGCCGAGTCATCATTAGCAGGTAAAATGCAGACAAATAAAGCCTAGACGACTAAGGAGACACACACAGCCATTAGCAGGCAACTTGTGAGGTGTAATCACATTAGTGTGACCCGCGTGTTGCAACGTCATGGAATCACCACAACAACAAAATACTTCTCCTTCTCTATCACTGCTACAAAAGTTGCTCTTCCAACAAAACGCTGGAGAACATTCCATCCGTAACATTCTCAATGATGTTTTAGCCAATCAGGGACAGTTAGTCAGAGTCCATGAAGGGACATTTGTCTAATAGTCTGAAAATAAAAGTATGCGTAGGTCATTTTGGTATGCGTTTTTTTCCAAAACCAAGTCAATATATAGAATATATTTAACCTTTAAGGCTCCCCTCAAGTTTGGTCCCTGGATATCGGTCATAAAAATGTTTTAAAAGCTGGGATAAGCTCCAGCACCCCTTAGTTCGGGGGTCAGCAACCCGCGGCTCTAGAGCCACATGCGGCCCCCTGGTGGTTCCATGGAGCTTTTTCAAAAATGTATGGAAATGGAAAAAAAAAATGGGGTTGTAGTATGGTTTCTGTCGGAGGACAACCCTTCGTAGTTGTTAGAACTACCACTGTTTAATATGTTTGTGTTTATGCTTCACTGACGAGAGTGTTTGGCGAGCGCCGTATTGTCCTACTAATTTCGGCGGCCCTTGAACTCACCGTTGTGTCAATTGTGACACAGCAGTTTGTTTACATGTACAACTTTCTCCAACGCTGCCACAGGAAGACGTGTTTTATGCCACTCCTCCTTTGTCTCATTTTGTCCACCAAACGTTTTATACTGTGCGTGAATGAACAAAGGTGAGCTTATCTAAGTCTTTTAATGTTTTTCTGTTCCAGACAGATTTTTATTTTTTATTTTTGGTCCAATATGGCTCTTTCAACATTTCGGGTTGCCGACCCCTGACTTAGGCCTACTACGCTACTCTACTTTAATGGTAATTCTGTCCACTGTTTAATATGTTTGGGTTTATGCTTCACTGACGAGAGTGTTTGGCGAGCGCCGTTTTGTCCTAATTTCAGCGGCCCTTGAACTCATCGTATTGTCGATTGTGACACAGCAGTTTGTTTACATGTACAACTTTCTCCAACGCTGCCACAGGAAGACGTGTTTTATGCCACTGCTCCTTTGTTTCATTTTGTCCACCAAACGTTTTATACTGTGCGTGAATGCACAAAGGTGAGCTTTGTTGATATAATTGACTCGTTATGGCGCGCTAATCAGGCATATTTACATCACGTGTTGCCACCATTATAACACTTATCTAAGTCTTTTCATTTTTTGCGGCTCCAGACAGATTACTTTTTTTGTATTTTTGGTCCAATATGGCTCTTTCAACATTTCGGGTTGCCGACCCCTGACTTAGGCCTACTACGCTACTCTACTTTAATGTTAATTCTGTCCACTGTTTAATATGTTTGGGTTTATGCTTCACTGACGAGAGTGTTTGGCGAGCGCCGTTTTGTCCTACTAATTTCGGCGGCCCTCGAACTCACCGTTGTGTGGATTGTGACACCGCAGTTTGTTTACACGTACAACTTTCTCCAACGCTGCCACAGAAGGACGTGTTTTATGCCACTCCTCCTTTGTCTCATTTTGTCCACCAAACGTTTTATGCTGTGCGTGAATGCACAAAGGTGAGCTTTGTTGGTATAATTGACTCGTTATGGCGCGCTAATAAGACATATTTACATCATGTGTTGCCATCATTATAACACTTATCTAAGTCTTTTCATTTTTTGCGGCTCCAGACAGATTACATTTCTGTATTTTTGGTCCAATATGGCTCTTTCAACATTTCGGGTTGCCGACCCCTGACTTAGGCCTACTACGCTACTCTACTTTAATGGTAATTCTTTCCACTGTTTAATATGTTTGGGTTTATGCTTCACTGACGAGAGTGTTTGGCGAGCGCCGTTTTGTCCTACTAATTTCGGCGGCCCTTGAACTCACCGTTGTGTCAATTGTGACACAGCAGTTTGTTTACATGTACAACTTTCTCCAACACTGCCACAGGAAGACGTGTTTTATGCCACTCCTCCTTTGTCTCATTTTGTCCACCAAACGTTTTATACTGTGCGTGAATGAACAAAGGTGAGCTTATCTAAGTATTTTAATGTTTTTCTGTTCCAGACAGATTACTTTTCTGTATTTTTGGTCCAATATGGCTCTTTCAACATTTCGGGTTGCCGACCCCTGACTTAGGCCTACTACGCTACTCTACTTTAATGTTAATTCTGTCCACTGTTTAATACGTTTGTGTTTATGCTTCACTGACGAGAGTGTTTGGCGAGCGCCGTTTTGTCCTACTAATTTCGGCAGCCCTCGAACTCACCGTTGTGTGGATTGTGACACAGCAGTTTGTTTACATGTACAACTTTCTCCAACGCTGCCACAGAAAGACGTGTTTTATGCCACTCCTCCTTTATCTCATTTTGTCCACCAAACGTTTTATACTGTGCGTGAATGAACAAAGGTGAGCTTATCTAAGTCTTTTAATGTTTTTCTGTTCCAGACAGATTATTTTTTTGTATTTTTGGTCCAATATGGTTTTTTCAACATTTTGGGTTGCCGACCCCTGCCCTAGTCCACTAGGGGTAGAAAATGGATGGATGGGGGGAAATTATTTTTTTATTTTTTTCAACGCTAAAATGTCTAAAACACCTGTGTCAAACTCAAGGCCCACGGGCCAAATCTGGCCCTCCACGTCACTTTATATGGCCTGGAAATAACATGTGTCAATAAAATACCTTATATTTTCTTTCTCTACTTTCTTATTTTCTTACTAAAAGTATTAGGGTTTTTTTCTACTTTGACAGGGAAAAAAAATAGTTTCCAATATTGCAAGAAATTTTATATTATCTAAATGTTTTGGTCAAAATCCAAATACTTAAATATCTTCTTAACTTATGATTTCAAAGCAGGTTATCCATCATATTGTACACTATAAAAATGACCAATAGATTTTACTGTAAAATTTAGGGAGTTTTTTTTTTTACTGCATATTACTGTAAGTTGAAAAAAAAACGACCAATGTTTGTTTGTTTTGCAGTAAAATTCTGTTGACTGAGCTGTCAGTTTTTTGGTGTTTTTATTATGTTTTATGCCCCTTTTTAAAGAAAACCCTGTTTTTATAGCAAACACACCATATGCAATTTTTTACACCAAAAAAAATTTAAAGTGCAATTTTTTATGTGAAATAATTGGAGCTTTAAATAATAATTCATAACATTGATTTTGATTCATTATTATTTTTTGAGCAATTTTTAAAAAATTCCACTACGTTTCTCAGGGATCCAATAGGGCCCCACTCCTAAAAGTGTTCAAAATAAGTCATACTTTATTTGTATTTTTATTTTATTGTGAACCCTTAAATATCTACATAAATTCAGATGTATCTGTCAGTTATTTATTTAATTTTTTTTATTTGTTGATTTTATGGCAATAATTCATAGCAACATTGATTTTGATTCATTATTATTTTTTGAGCAATTTAAAAAAAATCCCACTACGTTTCTCAGGGATCCAATCGGGCCCCACTCATAAAAGTGTTAAAAATAAGTCATACTTTATTTTTTTGTTTTTATTATTGTGAACCCTTAAATATCTAGATAAATTCAGATTTATCTGTCAGTTATAAGTTTGTATTTATTTATTTTTGTTTTTTTTATGGCAAACACAAAATATGCAATATTTTCCCCAAAAAAAATATTTTTGTGAAATCTTCGATGTAAATTAGAGGCTTCAATGAGTTAATAATTCATAACATTGATTTTGATTCATTATTATTTTTTGAGCAATTTAAAAAAAATCCCACTCTGTTTCTCAGGGTTCCAATAGGGCCCCACTCCTAAAAGTGTTCAAAATAAGTCATACTTTATTTGTATTTTTATTTTATTGTGAACCCTTAAATGTCTACATAAATTCAGATGTATCTGTCAGTTATTTATTTTTATTTTTTATTTTTTGTTTTTATGGCAATAATTCATAACATTGATTTTGATTCATTATTATTTTTTGAGCAATTTAAAAAAAATCCCACTACGTTTCTCAGGGATCCAATAGGGCCCCACTCTTAAAAGTGTTAAAAATAAGTCATACTTTATTTTTTTGTTTTTATTATTGTGAACCCTTAAATATCTAGATAAATTCAGATTTATCTGTCAGTTATAAGTTTGTATTTATTTATTTTTGTTTTTTTATGGCAAACACAAAATATGCAATATTTTCCCCCAAAAAAAATATTTTTGTGAAATCTTTGATGTAAATTAGAGGCTTCAATGAGTTAATAATTCATAACATTGATTTTGATTCATTATTATTTTTTGAGCAATTTAAAAAAAAATCCCACTACATTTCTCAGGGATCCAATAGGGCCCCACTCCTAAAAGTGTTCAAAATAAGTCATACTTTATTTGTATTTTTATTTTATTGTGAACCCTTAAATATCTACATAAATTCAGATGTATCAGTTATTTATTTAATTTTTTTTATTTGTTGTTTTTATGGCAATAATTCATAGCCACATTGATTTTGATTCATTATTATTTTTTGAGCAATTTAAAAAAAATCCCACTACGTTTCTCAGGGATCCAATAGGGCCCCACTCTTAAAAGTGTTAAAAATAAGTCATACTTTATTGTTTTGTTTTTATTATTGTGAACCCTTAAATAACTAGATAAATTCAGATTTATCTGTCAGTTATAAGTTTGTATTTATGTATTTTTGTTTTATTTGTTGTTTTTATGGCAAACACAAAATATGCAATATTTTCCCCCAAAAAAATATTTTTGTGAAATCTTTGATGTAAATTAGAGGCTTCAATGAGTTAATAATTCATAGCAACATTGATTTTGATTCATTATTATTTTTTGAGCAATTTAAAAAAAAATCCCACTACGTTTCTCAGGGATCCAATCGGGCCCCACTCATAAAAGTGTTAAAAATAAGTCATGCTTTATTTTTTTGTTTTTATTATTGTGAACCCTTAAATATCTAGATAAATTCAGATGTATCTGTCAGTTATAAGTTTGTATTTATTTATTTTTGTTGTTTTTATGGCAAACACAAAATATGCAATATTTTCCCCCAAAAAAAATATTTTTGTGAAATCTTTGATGTAAATTAGAGGCTTCAATGAGTTTATAGTTCATAACATTGATTTTGATTCATTATTATTTTTTCAGCAATGAGTTAAAAAAAATCCCACTAAAAGTCCTGGAGATCCAAAAGGACCCATTCATAAGTGTTAAAAATAAGTTACTCATTATTAATTTTTTTTAACTTTCAGCACTTAAGTCTTTAGATCAACTTCAGATCTATATGTCGATTAAAAGTTTATAATATATTTTTTAAATGTTTTTGTTTGTTTTATTCAGTTTTTGTCATACAAAACTGTTTTTATTACACACAAAATATGCAATATTTACCCCCAAAATATTTGATGTAAAGTAAATATGTCAATAATTCATAACAACATAGATTTTGATTAATTTTTTATATTTGAGCAACAACAGTTTTAAAGAAAAAAACAGTCTGTATGGCAACTTTGTGTTATTAGAGTCAACATGGCAGCTTTTTGTTGTTACATTTCACCTGTTTGCTCTTTTATTACACTTTTGATATATTTTTTCCTATAATAGTATTTTTAGACTGAGGCTGTTAAAAATCTGCTGAGGGCCACACTTTGGACACCTCTGGTGAAGTGCATCATACAAAGCCTATTTACAGTACACTAGCATTTGCTTGGTAAACTCAATATTGTTCTATGGTTATCATCACACTTTTTCTCTTGACCGTCAGGCGTTGAAAAACAGGTAAATTCATATTCATGTTTGACATGACGTAGGTTTGAACTCTCATGTTTGTCTCTCTCTACTCGCAGGTGATTTGTCCTGTGGAAGACAACACTCGTGGAGGAAACACACACACACACACACACACCTCCAACCTGAGCATCAACATGACATCATCCTGAGGTAAGCCAACACTGCAGCAGCACGGTGGACACTTGAGCACCACATGCACAATAGGATATGTCGTAGAGGTCAGAGGTCACACACGCATGTTTATGTGCGCAGTGACATTGTCAGATTTAA